>NC_089722.1:4466666-4665833 GCF_035083965.1 Branchiostoma lanceolatum | reverse complement strand
GTAGCTTTAGCTGCATGTCAGCCGAACGACAAAATGAAGCCCCTTGAGGTAAAAGATGGAAAATGAAAGCTATCGGGAATGAACAAAATCTTCCTGGACTCCCCGGTCTGCTTGAGCTAAGAACAAAAGTATGTAGCAAAGAACTACTGAAGGCTACTACTTGTTCCTCAGAAGAAGACAAAAAAGCTGCGTATACATGAATGTCATTCACAATCATCGCATAACGCTAACCTAATATTTAAACGCAATGTACCAGGATGCTAGTCTTCATCAACGTCTTAAGTCTTAATAGTCGTAATTAACATGGCTTTCTTCACTCCGTTCGGATGGGGAAGTACAAGGCGGTGAAAGGAGACACTGTGCCCAAGACACAGTAGATAACAACCCACTGTCTATACGGCCTCAAACAGGCTACGGGACTACCTTTACTTACCTACCTTTTACCTTTTGTAGAGCAATCGTCATTACAGGAATATAACAGATACCAACAGATGGAGTTGTATGTCATTGAGTGTCATAGAATACGCTATATGTGCAATTGTGCAGTGACTTCTACACAGTCACATAGACATACAAAAGTACAAACAATTACTATAGAATAACAATAACAATGTACATGAGGATACGAACGTCGTACGACTCGAAGAGAGAATAGTTTGAGAGGGCGAGAAAACAAAGTATGAACTGTAATTTGACATGCCTGCTAAGATTTATTTTTCATCGGAAGGGCAGCAGAAGCCAGTGGACATTGTTGCGAACGGAGTACAGCGAATGAGCTTATGTTGTGTTCGCCGTTATAGGAGCTTTACCTCTTTTCGTCTGTAGACTACACCGGGTAGCTGTTGTGTGTTACTGATCTATGCCCTTCGTCACCAGAAGGGAAAAACTGTGTTCTGGCACAGTTCTTAAGTGTACTTCTTCCAATAGGTTAAACATTTGGCTTTGCAATACTACTCACCCACTTCCAGTTCACAGCAGGTACCAGCAAACCCTATCGGACACGAACATGAGGTGGGAAGCAGGGTTCCGCCGTTGTGACAAAACCGGTTACAGGCCTGAGTCTGCCGTCCCGGCGCGTTACAGCCGCTCGCCGTGCGGGTCTGGGTGCCAGCGTTGCCACAGGGCGCGCTACAGCCGCTCCAAGCGTTCCAGTTCCAGTTGCATGATCGGCGTCTACTACTTCTAAAAAAACCTGCTATGAAGTCCGTGTAGATCAACAGAACTATGCCTAAGATCAACGATGTCCTAACACTGCCCATTTTTGACAACCTTCCTTGAACAAACTAACGTCTTCTTCATGTCCTCAGGGGAAATATGTCCGTCAACTGCTTAGTTGCACGGCACTATGGGACCTCTATGGTGGCATTAAAGCAGCGTAGTAAACTATAAAAAGGCACAGAGTCCTATACGAAGTTGTCGGCTTCCTGTCACAATACCCGCCGCTGTGGGTTTCATTTCACCGCCTTCAACAAATTGTCAAACTAGGAGTTCAAGCAGGGGTATTTCATGACGAGCTTGCATATTAAAATAGCAACCCGCCAATTGTTCTAAATCCATGTAAAAACATGAGCCCAATTCGGACTAGCTTTGCTTTTCTTACCAGCACCAGATTGGGTAACCAAACACACAACACGGTACGATGAAATGTAAGCGTTAAACCTTTCACCAGCACAGATGACAACATTAGCAAGTTCAGAGTTACTTAGTATCGTAATGCCTCTACTAAAAGAACTAGAAGTCAGCAAACCTCAGAACATCGTTTGAAGTGCGAAAACATGGACCTCTAGATAGAGAAATGCTTGGCTCTGCTGTTGTTGTGAAAAATTGTGAAATTGCGTCCTCTAGACGTTTTTATCAACAGTAGCTTTCTTTAGTGTTACCTGTCACCGACAATAAGGCGTTAATCGATCATTCAAACATTGCATGTACTTGTTTTTGACAATTCTTTCGTCTGATGTCTCTGGGTACGTCCATTAAACACCTGTCTTTGGGTTCCTTTAACCATGATGGAAAGTTCTCTCCAAGTGAGTAACAATCATGGAGAAATCTAACACTATTCAAAGGCTGCGCATTGAAAGGCTGGTGTGACCGTTGTGTTTAGTTCATGTCATAAGGTTACCACCGATTGTTAACAAAGTAAACACACATACACTGCTGTTGGTAAGCGATCCGACAACATGATCCCATAGTCAAAGCTCGAGATCTTACGGTCTCCTACCACAATATTAGGCTGTTCTATTTGTTTACATGTTATATTACGCAACTTTTATGGCCGCAAATCCAATAAAGAAACAGTTTTTTAGATGTTTTGCTTTCTACTGTGAGCACACTTCTTCGTGAGGCACTGAAAAAAATCTCAGCAAATCGCCCGACAACCTAGGTCTAGTGACTCTAATATGACCGCGCCGGCGCCCTTACGCTGAACAGTCGCCATTACAGAAAAAGGACAAATAGCAACAGATATGCACATGGATTTTTTTTCTGTGTGCGCGTATAGCAATAGCAGTCAAACCAAAGAGTGAAAACATTCATATGGGAACCCCAGGAACCAAAGAAAATCCAGGTAGAGGGAAAAAATAGATCTTATTTACCCTTGTCGGGTTGATAGAGCTGAGAACAAAATTGTGTAACAAAGAGCTACACGATATGAAGGCTACGGCTTGTTCCTCAGCAAAACCGTTGCTTATACATGATGGCTATACATTAATAGCATTGACAATCATCGCGAAAAGAAGATTTAAAGGTAGTATAGCAGGATACCACGTCCACTCACCATTAATTTTGCAGGTTTGTGACCCATACAGCTGATTGCCGGGCCGACAGTTACAATAGAAACTCCCCGCTGTGTTCACGCAATTGTGGCTGCAACCACCGTTGCCACTGGCGCATTCATCGATATCTAGGATAGATGTCATCAATTAATCCTAATACTAGGATACCTAGATACTGACATAATCATTCCTATGTTCATTAAAACTTTAAATTTCGCAGTAAATTCTATTCCTTACGCAAGGACATATACAAATATAATATCATCATCAATACAATGCATAACGAACTAAGCGCTATATCAACAAAAATTAGCTGCTTTGGTTTTTGAATATGATAATTTTCTAAGTGCACCTACCCGTACAAGAGTAGCCCGAAAACCCATCACAGCATATTCGGCGGTACCTTAAAACTGTGCGGTAGGCCAACCTAAACATGAATGTGAGGTTTCGTTTTGTCAATGCAGCACAAGAACAAATTCTGTCGCATCCAGGAAATGAAGTCGATGCAAAAGTGACTATTACCGAGCTGATGTCGGATGTACTGTATTCACTTATTTGTGCAAATACACTCTGGTGATATTTTTGTATTGTTTGATTTTTTGTTTCATGTATTGGCAGGGTAATTATGAGTTCCATTTTAAGTTACAGATATTACAAATACGAAATTACATACAGGGCCTGAGATTTTTGCATGAAAATTTTGTTTTTGGGTTGCAGTAATTCATAAATCATCTCCATCAGTATTACCTGTTTTTCGTACAGTCATACCACCAATAGTAATAGCACCTGGATCGATAAGGCTGATTATATCCTTCTGTGGCGACATACTGGGTTGAGACGCGAGTACATGTGGAGCATCTGCAGGGAAATACATGAGGCTGAGGGGAAATGCAGCGGAAGAAATGTAAAAAAAAATTGGTTCGGATTGCATCATAGCTGTTATGGCGGTTGTCGCATGAACATGCCATTGGAAACGCAGTTGTTTCCGCTTTTCGTGCTTACACAACTAAAATGTTTGACTTAACCAGGGTTGAGTTGGCTTGAGTGACTTACTGTGAGCTGGGTATTACAGCAAGAACGCCAAATAGGCAGACAAGCGTTATGAAGAATGTCCTCATCCTGTCATGTTTTGCTGAAAATATCAAAAATTCTGGTTATTGCTTTGAAGGGCTGAAGCTGCCCTGGCTAGATGGTGTTTCAACTTTATCTTTATCATTCGGCCTGTCCCATAACAGCCCACATCAAACGTCAGACATCACAATTATCATAATAATGATAATAACCGTTGTTGTACATCCATGCCCTATCACGGGCTAGGTACAGGCATATAGATACAAAAGACATAGTAACGTTCATATAAGGACACTGACAGGATTTCTAATACTAATCTAAAACATGGTTCTGAAGCAACTCTGATTCATAGGTTCGGCTTCTTTTCGTCTTTTTGTGATGTTAGAAATATGATTTGAGATGGACATGTTTAATATTGTATGGTCAAAACGCATAATATAATGTTATAAGCACTTCACTCTAAGATTACGATAATCTATACTATCATGAAACACACTCTCCGTTTCAGATATCATGTAAGCCAGAGTACCGGGGGCTTAGCCAGTTCTACTAGGGGTCCGTAGCTACATAGGCCCGTAAATCGAACCCAACGAGCCCATGGGGCGCTCTATGTACGTGGGCCGGCTAAATTTGAGTACGGGCCTGTATCGCTAGGGGTCCCGAGTAGAACTGGCTAAGCCCCGCCGTAATATGGCTTCCAGGATAAGTTTCAGGCTAACTTACCCTTGACAGACGCTGTGCCATTTGTATTAACGCACGTGTACACATTGTAGCATATTTCCGTCCGCGACAACAGACACACCGAAGTGCACAGATCACTAAAAGACGTACCACGCGGTCCAGCTACCTTTCCCACGCACGAAACAACTGTTCAAATAAAGTCTGGACGCTTGCAAGATCAGAACAAAACGAACTGCGAACACATTTAAGTATTCGCTGAAGTTTTAATCACTGTGCAAACGCGTTTAAGTCTTCGTCTCAAGCACCGTCAAGGAAGTAAATTCCGACAAACTGCTCAAGCAAAGCTACCTACTGTCAATGAGAATTCATTACTTTGGTCACCTGACGACACGGGCAACTGCAGGAGATATTGGTTGTGCGCGGTGCGTGCTGTGTTTGCCGTGTCTAAGACCTATAATGTGTTGAACTACTCGTTAGCATCATAAAAAGGGCAACAGATAGTTCACCGCTGTTTGTGCATAAATAACATTCTTACCTTTGCTGGCGGTGTCAAAAGTGCATGCGTGTCGGTGCATATCTTTTCCGTCCGAGTTGAGTTGAGAGATAGTTGACTGTGCAGTTCTGTCACAACAAACACAAGATTTAACTTCAAGATTGCATCACCAAAACATCCCCTGGACCTTTATGACTGACAGTTACTTCCTTGAGCTTCACCTGTTGCCGACCTTTTATAAACACCTGGCTGGTACCTTAGCCTTACTATGTCAGCATGTTACGGTGCTTTGAACCATCACACAAAATTCATACTATGGAAAAAGACAATATGTGCTTTTCCAAGATGCTGTACACTGACGATATACATCGATAAAGTCACTAACGAAACGGCTACGAACAGAACAATATTTCGGAGACCTCAAACCACCATGAAATATTTCAAGCCTTTGTAGGCACCTTCAAGTAAGTTGATCGTGTCACGGGCAGCTCGAGCTCTGTCTAATCGACTTGAAGAACGGTTAAACACAACAACAACAAAAGAAGACTGTTGTCGTCCGTTGCCATTGTTCTTTTTATTCAAAGGGACCATTTTGGGAAGGGGGCATCGTAATATAAGGCACTTGAATAAAGGTGATGAAATGTAAACACACATTGTCCCTCGTTCATACGATTTGTTCTTGCAAAGACGAGTTGAGTTAGATGGAGTAGAAAATTTTGATAATCTCTAATCTAATATATGCAATCCACACGAGCAGACTTGTCTCCGTGCCTTTTTGTCTGAGTGCCTTATTCTCAAGAAACAAATCCTAATTCCTTCTAAAACACGTTGCACTACCACAACATATCTAGGTATTTGAGAGGGTGTCTAGTCTAATGGTCTAGCTATACCATTGCTAGTCAACGGCTACTCCAGGCAGACCGAGCTTGAAAAAGGAAGAAATACATCAAATGCATTCGTTATTTCGTGCTCTCCACACAAAGCCAGCAGCGGACCAGGTGGGCACACGGTATTCAGTATGACGCACCCCTGCATTTGTACAGTCTCTGCGCCAGGTGTCAGTGTTGCACTACGCTGTCTAAAGGCCCCCTCTCATTGGGCTTCGGTACTGTGGCGGTAACGTGCGGTAGCTTGAAAATAGCTACCGCCGCAGTGCCGTGCACAGACCTCAGCGTACCGTCCTAGTGACGTACCAGTGCCGGTCCACAAAGCCGGCGTGCCGGTTGAAATAGCGATTTTTTTCAAAATTTGAAGAAAAAAACGCAAGTGGCAAAGTGCCGCGCGCTCGCCGGGAGCTTACCGGGAGCTCACCGCGCGCGCTATTGTATAAAAGTGATATGTCAGTTTCAAGTTTATACGTATATTCTATAACATGTTACCTTTGTTGCACCAAGTGTCATAAGTGAAAATCCTTTTATCACTTGAAATCAATTTTTGATGGATTTTTTAAAATAATTTTGCATTGTATTTTGATCCATTGACAGCACTGCGATTTCGGATTAATTGAAAGCACTACCATCAAACTGCAATCGGTCCATTTCCCTAGCTATTGATCTGTTTAAGAGTTTAGTTAAACCAAATTTACTGCATGTAGTGAGGTTGAGGATTGTAGCTGTAGATCCTCTGATATTTTCATTGAGATATTGCTTAATCCCACTGAAAATTAGATCTCTGCATTGTACATTTATTCCAGTACGGAAGTTGATAGACTAGTCGCTCAGGAAAGGAATCAGACCACTCGTCTACATGCACTCGCCCTGCTCTTGTGCCATTCAAGAAATACAGTGATAAACTGAACTTGATATACCAGTCAGGCACTGTATCTCAAATTTTACTCAATGTTTCGCCGTAAGGGGTGAATTAGAAGAATTCCTATTGATCGTTGATAGTCAAACATAGTTGATTAGATACTCTCGCTAAGATTAAGTAATTTACCTACTAACAGGATTATTAAAAAAACATACGACACTTCATCATTCGAAGAAGAAAATGACTGGGCTACTCACGCTCAGGACATATTATGTAGACATGTTTGGCTTAGCCCCGCAGTTAACGTTGATACCAACCGTTTTGGATATACATTTAAAGAAAGTGTGAAACTCACGTTTCTCCCTGGCTGGAGGGAACCACTTAAAAATTTTAGTAAACTCCAAACATTTTATAAAATCAAAAATCACTTTGGTAGGGAAGACTATATCACATCAAATCATAATAAACCAATAAGCATAACTACACTGAGAATCAGCGCACGTTGCCTAGAAGTTGAAAATGATCGACACCACAACACACCAGGCACTCACAGATTGTGTCCCACATGTAATGAAAATATTGAAGATAAATTTCAATTTGTAATGGCCATGGCCTGTCCCACTTATGGCAAGGAGACAGATGCACTATTACAAAATATTACTACCAAGACAAACTTCAGCCTATCTGGTACACAGAACTAGAACGATATGTCCCATGTATTGTTGTCATGTCCAACTCCTATACCACCTACATAAGTCAATTTCATTATACTTCATCCTAAAAGCGAGGGAAAAAATAATCCATACATGGCTTTAGTGTAATTCATACACTGTTATCGATAATGTTTTGTACTTATAATTATAGGATAGGTTAGCCTTGCAGTATTGTTGATTTAGTGCCATATATTGTGCCATATACGATTGTCGAACAATAAAGTTCATTCAATAACTCATCTGGGCTTCAAACGCAGATGCGCCGCACGTCAGTGAGAGTGCAAATGAAAATTGGTGGAAGAAACGCGACGGTGCCGTAAAAATCTGCCGTGGCAGTGCCGCCGCAGTGCCGGAGCCCAGTGAGAGGGGGCCTTAACATGCAACACAACACCAGTACAAACACAGGTACGTGTTTTCGCTGCACTCTAGCGGCAAGCCACAGACAGATTACATGTCGTTGCGCAACCCTTAATGAGACATCGTTGATTCTATGCACGCCATACAATAGCTTGTGGTGTTCGTTTACATCAACAACAATTACGTCACTCCACCGGCTAGAACTTATGTCTGCGCCACAGGAGGAAGTAGCAGTGTGCACAGTCTTCCTTGCGATTACACCACACATTGACAAACACATCACTGGACTTAAATAAGTAATTCATTTTCTTGTGGCAGATCGAGAAATCGTTTCTGGAACCATGAAGAAAGACGGTCTTTGCGGTGTTAACTGTGTAGTATCCCTTGTTGTCATGGTGACTGTTAAGAACATATTGGCGCTGTCTGGGTGAGTAGTACATGTACATTTTTCTCAAGTGTTCCGATCCCTGTCTTATTTAGTCTTTGCTAAGGGTGTCTAGAAATCGTCCTATTCTCTAGTTTTCACTAGGTTATACGAAACTTTAATTGTGTGGTGACTCAAACAGTTAGTCTAGCGTTTACAACATTCAAGGGGAACCTGTGCCTTCCCAAGTGCTTTTTTGAAGGTAATTTTGGGTGAATAATGACGTACGAACTGAAAACTACTTAATTGATAGATTATGTATAAAACTATTGGCTAATGTTCGTTCCAGTCCACCGGGCAGCGTATGCGGCTCCGAGTGTTGCCCTGGGTGGGGCCGAGTTGGCGACACCTGCAAGGGTAAGTGTGGCGATGGACTGTCACGAAATCTTGTTTATGTGTAAACAATCCTGTGCACAGCAAAGATTCAAGAATGGATTAAACCTCAACCACGTAATTCTTATTTCTGTCTGTCTTTGAGCTGTGAGGTAATAGAATCGTCCTTGGGAAGGTAGGGCTACATATATAAAGGTGGTGGGGGAATACATTTTTTTCTTCCTACATCTGTTGCTTGGTACACAGTAAACAAGCAACAGACCATCCCGAACTAGACTTAGGAGGGCCACAGTTTCTAAGAGAAAGTAGTATGCCCCCCCCGTACAACTGTATATATCAAACCTATTGAAAGTCAATATGCCGTATAACCAACTACTATTCGCCTTCGCCAACTACTTCCCTCCTTCTTTGAGCTGACTACAATTTGAAGATAACGTGATACTCCTTATTTCAGCCCACTGCTACTTCCCATGTGTACACGGCACCTGTGTGGACACGAACGTCTGCGAGTGTGATCCCGGCTGGGGAGGCCATCAGTGTGATCACGGTAATGTTTAATTTAAACTATCAGTCTAAATGAATTGACCTGGATTTTAGGAATGGCAAAATATCTTTGTAACAATGCATTTCTTTTTAAGCAAGCAGTTACCTTGGCAGACAAAAAGGATTCTTGGTCCCCTCTAAGAGGTGGTTCTGTTCTGAGAGAAATACTTTTTTCTTAAGTTGCACTTTACTTTACGGATTTAGTCTTTGATGCAAATTACATTTTCTATGGTTAGAAGGACAATGTAGTAGCTTAGTCTTTGATCGAAGACATGATGAATGAAATATCACCGAAGCAGTGGTACCGAGCTCGAAATAGCATTCTATCAATTATGCTATTTTACCATTACGAGAAAAAACTATAGATACCATAGTACTGTCTTAAAAGGGGGAAAGATAACCTCTTTGTAGAACAGGCATGCCTAGCCTATTCTGCTTTTCTTTATCATGACAGAAAAAATGACCCCCTCGCGGCTGATGGCAATACTACAGGTAATATTGTCATTAGTTTATGATAACCAACCGACAAATTCAATTGACTGTTTCAAACAAACAAAAAAATATCCAGTTGCTTGAGTAACTATTTTTGGCGTACCTTACGACCTGGATGTCTAACCTTCACCAACGAACCGAAAAAGCTCAATTAAGTCTAATTTGACACCATCACAGACATAGACGAGTGCTGGTACGAGACTCACATCTGTCACCACAACTGTGAGAACCACGATGGCTGCTACACGTGTTCCTGTGACGACGGCTTCCAGCTCATCAACGCCACACACTGTGTCAACTCTACAACTGCCAACATCAGCAGTGCAACGGTGGCACCTCTACATGGGACCACGAAGAGTAACTTACTCTGTGTCGCTGCCACAACATCAACTTTGGACAGGACAACAGCAAGAACCACCAGGGCCACTGCCACCGGTAGGTATTCGTTCCAGTTACCTGAAATTCTACAAAGGAGCAGATCTGTTAAGAATTCACATTCAATTGAGTGCATCTTTCACCCAAAACAAACGATGAGTATGCGGCGAACCCCTATGTTGGAACTCCTCAAAGTTTCTACGATTTCAGCAACTGATTGCGATGGAGAGTAAATGGCATGTTAACGTTTCGCTACATTTGCGATGGAACCGAAATAAACTTTAGTTGTTTTAGGCGCACGGGGTTTGATCCATGTAAGAAAGTGCCAAGCCCATTTTAAGGCTCCACTTCAGAATTTACATTCAATTTCGGTGTATCTTTTTTTCACCCAATTGCAAAACAATGAATGTGTGGTGAACCCCTATGTTGGAACTCCGTTCTCGTAAAAGTTTCTACGATTCCCCTATTTGGTTGCGATGGCGATTGAATGGCATGTTAACGTTTCGCTACATTTTTGTTTCTTATCTTAGGGTCACGGGGTTTGTTTGTTTGTTTGTTTGTTAGTTAGTTCGTTTGTTTCGATCAATATAAGGAAAGTGTCAAGCCCTTTTGAAGGTTACTTAAGTATTGTTGACGTACATGTATACCTTGGCCTGAACTGAACAGTTACTAAGATGTCTAAATATCACACGTATGCTAACGACTTCTGTGTCTTACAGTTCCAGATGGAGGGGCAGACACAGACCACCACAATGTCGACATTGCGATCGGGGCGGGAGTCAGCGCAGTGGCCCTGGTACTTCTTCTCATCTCCCTCGGGATCTTCATCTGTTACAAGAAGAAGAGGAAGACATCATCCAACCAACAGGAGAGGGTCTCATACCATCCACAACACCCTCATGGTTCCCTACCCGGCTTCACACACACGCACTGGAGAAATCCAGTCCACGAAAACCTGTACGAAGAACGTCCCGAAACGCAAACCCCGCCGCCCCCTTACGAGGCAGCGAAAAGCTGTGAAGCTACGGGGGGCTTTGCAACTGTAGTCGAAATGTCCAAGGGTGGAATACCACACGATAATGTTGTAAGTTTTGGAATCTGCGGTTTGCCAAGTGCCATCCCTGAGTCTAAAGAGCTGCCTCCACCCCGTGAAGCCCCTATCTCACTGGACCCGCGGCACGTTGGCGACATCACTGCGACACAGCGATTTGACAACACGCTCAACGAATTTCACCCATAAAAACTAATCATTTTAAGCGTTGTGTGCTTTCTTGTCTTTTTTACATACTTGCACGTTTTGCATTATATTGGAAATAGGATATAGACCATATGACCATATAGTCATGGTCAACACAAATCCCGTTAGGTCGCAGCAGCGCCGCCAACATGCCGCAGGTCCAGTGAGAAAGGGGCTTAACTTGTTAACTGTCGACATACAAAAAGAACCACGATTATCTATTAAACGATGAAGAAGGTTCCTGGTGATGATTATGAGACTTTGAAGCGAGGGTGAGGTGTAGATGAAAATGTTATCTAGTCATCATATCAGCATTTTAGAGTCGCTGTCCCTATCAATTCATTGACACAGCCAACGAAGAGACTGCATAGTTACACATCATTACATACTTGTTTTGTTTTTATTCTCAAAGTGTGCACTAAAACTGACACAATAAAGAATGGATACCACATGGTTCTTGTGATTTTTTAAAACACTCTTTCACTCTATTATCGGAAGGTCATTGTTTCTTTGTAATTTAAATAGGATAGAAGACGAGCAGCACTTTTTAGTAGAATGTAGGTTATACAACGAAGAGAGAGCTGCGCTTTATAAACTTATTCAATGTAGCTTTCCCCATTTTATACATCTTTGCAAAGAGGAACAATTCATATTTCTAATGACTTTAGGTAAACCCTCTATCATAAAACACACCTGTACGTATATTACCAACTTACAATACAATACTGTACAATATTACAATATTACCAAGAAGCGAGAAGAGGCCAAATTAACGTAATCATTATATTAGAGTTAGCTTATCATTGTAATGTATATATATATATATATACGTACTTTCAAACTGTTATGTTTTTTGTTGTGACCTGTACTAAACCCAGTGGGTATGTGTGTACAATAAAGGTCTTCAATCATTCTTTAATTCAAGAGACACCGAAGGCACTTATCTGCCATACATTTCTTCAGTAAAGTGACCACTCAAGGAACTAGGAAAACGGTCACCGTATGGACGGAATGATGAC
The DNA here is from genome assembly GCF_035083965.1 of Branchiostoma lanceolatum. NCBI lineage: Eukaryota > Metazoa > Chordata > Leptocardii > Amphioxiformes > Branchiostomatidae > Branchiostoma > Branchiostoma lanceolatum. The sequence goes on along the minus strand of NC_089722.1, from coordinate 4,653,575 downwards.
CAATATTCAAAGGACTGGCACTGTAAGGCGTCTGTTGTCGTTCTGTTACCACACGGGTAACACAATACCTGTTTTTGTGACTTGGTTCGGGTTGTGAACTCTCACTTGTGTTACCTGTAGATAATCGGGTCATTCAAGGCGCTGTATTCAAAAGCACAAAGCAGTCGTTATTGGGTAACAATATAGCATGTGACTACTTTAGTCTAGATATGGACACTTTATTATATCCTACTGGGTTCTTTTTCTGTTACGTGTGGGTTTTGTGATATTAAGAGGAGACTACTTTTTCTGTAAACGTGGAGAAATCAGAATGGAATTTGTTAATGATATCATACGAAGCTGTCAATGATTGATCGATCCCCTTGTTTTAGTGCAGGTTGCTTTGTAAATAACAGGTCAGCCAAGGGTCAGTGTCGCATTCAAATAGGAGAACATTGAATAAAGGGTTGGTGGCAAGAAAACACACGGTAAGGTGTTTCTTTAGTCTTAAGCCCAAACCGACTTATTGACAGTCACTTGTATTAGATATGGTTACAAGATAAACAGCCTTGGTTGACTGGAAAGCCCCAGTACAGCACCACATGGTGAATGGGGAACTGTCTTGCGCATTTCTTGCTCGAATAGGCAGTTACACTAGATGTTAACGTTATACTAGCTGCGATACATCCTCACTGAGAATGAACAGACTAACGTTTCTAGCATTCATACTAGTTTCCGGGTTCGCCTCTCTCGCGTTGGCCCAGCTTCGTGGGTGAGTACATCCCGTCGTTGTAAATATAATCATGAACTGTATATTTCCCCCGTTTTCTCTTTGATGGTTCCGTTTACATTAATCAATCTTAATCAATCTTTATTCAGAAACCAACATTGCAGGTATGTCTGACGACACACCTGAATTACATTAGATTTCTTACAGAAGTATGTTAAAACATTTCAGTGGACCAGATTTAAAAAAAAAACACATCACAGTATTCATATCTATGCGCTTATGTCCATCAAAAAAGGTCACTTTGGACGATCGAGGACAGACGAATACAGCCTTAAACTAGGTTTTGAAGGTCTCTCAGAGTCCTCATAACGAAAGAGTCACTGTGCCTTTTGGTCTTACTGAGTGGGAGTTTGTACATGTGTCGGGTTTCCCTGTTCCTCAGATTATAGTCAGGCTTCTCTCTAGGTGGGAGGAAGACATTGCAGGGGTGGGAATGGTCTCTTAGTATCCTTTTAAGTTCTCTGCGTGATGCATCCCTTCTCAAGGGTTGGTAAGTGATCATAAGGAACTCCACATATCCTTAAGCATATCTTCTGAATTCTCTCCAACTCGTCCGACAAACAACGTGTTTACTTATTGTATGTGTTTTAGTATTTAAAATTTCCTGACCCAATTGATTGTTGCACACATTATCCTTGGCTTAAAACTTGCACGTTTTACTCGTCTCTACTATATCACCGATATGATAATAACATATCAGGTACTGTTCACACTCAACAAAATCTATTCGAATCAGTTTGCATTAAGGGTCAATTCGAATCGAGCAGAGCTCGAGTAGGTTTTTCTAGCTAAAAATTAACAGCCGAATTCGGGATTGTTTCGCATTGATCCTATGCCCCTGGGTGGATTGATTGGCATTGATCAGCAGCATTCTTGTATAATTCGCCTCCTGTGTGGACGCGCAACCAAATTTGATAGCTATTCATGTAAAATGTACTATGTAGTCCATATCGTGTATTCCATCGTCTTATATTTTCCACAGCCATACAGGAGCCGTGTGCACCCGCCAGGGGTCGCAGCCGGTGATGTATACCATAGAGAACATTACGGGGTACGATTAATCTCCAAGCAGATCTAAACGGGGCGCCGAAAATCGAGATTAGGGTATGATAAGGGTTAGATTAATAAACAAGGATTAATAATATAATAATAACTTTTGTTTATTAATATATCAATAAACAAGAATCAAATAAGATTCAAACCGTTGTTTCCGCAGCCCTGCAGGAGCCGTGTGCACCCGCCAGGGGTCGCGGCGGGTGATGTACACCATAGAGAACAGGAGGAGACGGGAACCTTCATTCGGGGTCTGGGAATACCTGGGGATGTGGGACGTGTTCGGCAATAGAAAGGCCAGGTATGTTACGTCATGTGTATTCTGTGTATTGTCAAAATCACAATTAGTCAGTCAATCACAATCATGTCATAACTGATATACAAAGTCGTTCCAATGTCCTGAAACATTATGCTGGTCTATTGATACATGTAGGATTTTTGTTGTACTAGCTTCTAATTTGAATATTCAAAGTAACTATTGATACTGCCTTGCCAGTTCTGCTTCAGCTCTAGTGAATAGCAAAGTCCCTGTTATGACAGTTGGTGATTGTGAAAATATCAAGGTCATTCACTAAAGGTTATACTTCCCCACTCGTTTATTGCTTTACTTCTTGTCTTATAATAATAATATCAAAATTTATTACAAATTCATTCCCGTAGGCTAATTGTATTTTGACAACAATATCGAGGTACAAGCATGAATTAAAACTTAAGGCATATATGTGATACAAGATCATATTATATTGCTAGTCTACAATAAGTTTCTATATCTACGGTACTAATGCGGGGTTTGATTTCTTCTTTGAAAGCAGTGGTAAATAAAAAGTCCCACACTTTCTATGATGAGTGAGTTTCTGTGTATTTCTTAATCTAAAACAGCTTTTAGAGATTTCAGATACGTTCGTAAACAATCTGTTCATTGCAAGTTTATGCCCGTAGGCTAATTAAGTAACTGTTTATTACTTAGTTTACATAGTCAACCGACAATGTTTAAGTAGCTTCTGTTGAGCAAATTAAAAGTTGACATCAGCTTGAGATATATTGATCTCCCAAGTTTTGCTTCCGTCATATGTCTTTCATTACACTGATTTATTGTGGTTAGGAACCCCCGGAGTTTTGTGACTGTCTACGCCACTGAGTACTTCACTGACTTCGAGTGCTGCGTCGGTTGGAACAGGATTGGAGAGACTTGTCAGGGTAAGACATGGACTGTTTTATCAAAATCAATATTAATTTTTTACCCTGATAGTCTATATAGATGTAAGGTCACATTATATACGATTAATCCATGGTATGTTAGCATGTAATATTTAGTTAGCTTCCTTTTTATTGTCTCACACAAGTCTGGTAACATAGTCAAATGCTTTGTAATGTCTTATACAATGGGATGAGTGAGCAATGGATATTACCACGTATAAGTGTAAACAAATACTTCATGAACGGTTTCCGCTGGGATTCTTTTGTGTCTCCTGCAGCTGACTGCCACTTCCCATGTGAGCACGGCCTGTGCGTTGACACGAACGTCTGCGAATGTGATGAAGGCTGGGAAGGCTCGCAATGTGAACACGGTAGTTATTCATTCATGGCCATAGTTGGAATGGATATGCTTTGATGCGGCCAGTTAAGAGTTAGCCACAGATGAAGTATACGGAGGGTAAAAAGAGTGATGGGAAAAAAACAGCAATGGAAGCAAAATTGTTGATCATAGCTTAGCTACGTTGGTAATGCAAGCCGTGCAACTGTAGCCAGTTCGCTTTCTCCTTGCAAAATACAGAACCGTGATATAGCATATACAATACTTTTACATTTGTCTAAAAGATGCAGGATACGGGCCTGTCCTAGGCTGCATGTCCGTGTTGCCTAAATAGGTCAGCGTTGCTGGTAGCAACCAGACAACAAGGTCTTGAATCTTGAATCATGCTGAATTGAAAAAAAAAAGATGTGTTGCTAGCTTTGAAAACAAATAGTCGTAAATTCTGATATCGTTAAACAAGCATTTTTTTTCCACTTTAAAGCCGTCGTCATTTTTCCCTGAAACACATTTTTATGCGCTTTGGTACTCTTCTGCCTGTGTAGATGTTGACGAGTGCTGGTATTGGATAGACGAGTGTGATCATGAGAACGGCGCCTGCATCAACACTGAAGGGTCCTACAACTGTACCTGTGACGAGGGGCTGCATCTTATCAACGGGACCGCCTGTCATGGTAGCGTACACAGTTTAAGATATGCACCTTTTGCTGAAATGGTAACGGAATGTACTAATCTGATCGAGATGAAGACGGTCAAACAGGAAAGAAATGGGTTCATCTCATTTGTAATCATTTTGTAACTATATATGGCACAAAGCGTTTACAAACATAAATTTGACCATTTCTCCCTTGTTTTTTTACTACTTGAAAAATATCATGTATAATTGGAAAGCCTATTCATTACCCTTTACAATGATACTAGAATTGTGATGAAACTACATCAAAACTTTGAACATCAGACCTGAGTGACAAGACAAGTGTGCCAAAGTTCCCCTGGCAACAAAGTGCCCGACGTTGGTAGAGGGATTATGCCACGTTTTTGGACGACCCACCGACCAACGAACTCAGTTTTGGTACTTGTTGCGCAAAGGCGTGAATATAACAACATAGATATTATTTCAGCTATTCAATAATGCATAATAAACATTTTTTATTCATGAATTTTCAACTTAGATAGTCAAGTCAAGTCAAGTTTATTGCACAACGATTGTAACAGGTACAATGTAAGGCAAAGATAAAATACTACTGGATACTTAAATCAAACTACTAAAAGCTACAGGAAGGTTCTATGCTACACAATGGTCAGGTTCTAGGCTGCACAATGCTCCATTTCAAACTATATTTTTCAAACTAGATATGCTCAATCGAAATCAAGTTTCTGAACTTCTTGTGCCAGCAGTGCCAAGTTTAGTTCATTTTGTTTAGATATAGGATCATAGTCAATAAACGAAGTGGAAACGGATAGTAAGTGAGTGAGATGATCGAGAAACCAAAAGGAGCTGATCAATACGCAATAAGCTTTTCACAGAATACGAGATGTTATTTCTCATTCGGGCAGAGGTGATTTTTTATATATACGTATATGGCTTTACATTTTAGACACAGACGAGTGTGCCACCACGGATAATGGCGGCTGCGAGCAGAACTGTCACAATACGCACGGGTCGTACTATTGTACCTGTGACTTTGTGTACATCTTGGATGCCGACGGTCATAACTGCACAGGTAATCACATATGCAAGGATAGGCACGCCTGTACAGGTAAGCATGCATGCACAGGTAAACACACCTGCACAGCTGAGCACACCTGCACAGGTAGGAACACCTGCGCAGGTAAGAACACCTGCACATGTAGAAACATCTGCACAGGCAAGCACATGTAGCTGCCACAACACGTACGGGTCGTACATCTGCACCTGTGACGCATGGTGCGTCATTAATGCCAACAGGCACACCGGCACAGATAAACACTGATATAACTAGCTTCTGGGGTACATTGAAGTCGACCCAAAAATGACAGATAGGACCTGAAGTTACACATTTATGAAATATCAAATATTTGTTATTTCATCTTATTTCATAACATTTCATGTTATTTGATTTATTGAAGAAGGTTCCCTATATTACATAATGTACTATACAATCAGGTAATTTTTTATTTAATCTCGTTTTCCTCTTGGACTACGTCATGGACGTTCACGCTGAACGCACTGAGATGACTCTGATCATAGACAATCGTACGTCACTGAATGCCACATGCCCAATTACGAAGTACAAAGCCAGTTAACGAATACAATGTGAGCATTTAGAAGAAGAGCAAACACATAGGGATGCCAACAACCTTTTGTATGAATATGGTATGAACATCTAAAGCTTTGTTTTTTCTTCATTGTTTGCCTTTCTATAAAATCACAGCTTTTGTTACTCCTAATTTCAGCGCGCTGCTTCTTCCCATGTGTACACGGCACTTGTGTAGACCTGAACTACTGCGAGTGTGATCCCGGTTGGGAAGGAGCAGATTGCAGTCTAGGTAAGATGTCTCTTTATAATCTGTTGATACTTTCAAGCAAGCAAAGAAAACAGATTCCTGGTTGGGAAGTAGTTGCTCTTTAAATAAACAAGGAGTGACTATGGAATAATCATTTAGTTACAAAATGGCTTTCAATGCACAACCATAATGTGAAAAAGCAATGAAGTGCTGTCCAAGATAGCTTGGCTGTAAGGTATGAACAAATCGTATGTGCCAAAACTTGCTCCGTGGTGACAGGAAGTAATTTCCCGATGGACAAACAGTTAATGAAGAACATGTAGAATAAAGGAATAATAGTAATCACTTCGTTAGAAACTCTTGTCCTAAAGCTAATTTCAAGTAACATGAAAAAAAAGTATATGAAGAACAATATTACATGTTATATCAATATAAATGCTGACACTAAATCTTGGTTGGGCTTAAATTCAACCAACAAACCCTGAATTAACCATTTCTCGATACATTCCACAGACATAGACGAGTGCTGGTACCACACCCACATCTGTCACCACAACTGTGAGAACCACGATGGCTGCTACACGTGTTCCTGTGACGACGGCTTCCAGCTCATCAATTCTACACACTGTGTTCCCTCTACAACTGCCAACATCGACAGTACGACGGCGACACCTCCACAGGGAACCATGGAGATGGTTTCACTCTGCACCAAAGCTGCAACATCAACCATGGTCAGCACAACAGCTAGAACCACCAGGGAGAGTGATTCACTCTGGGCAACAACCACCAAAACATCAACAGCAAATCGGCCACTGACAACCACTCAGGTTACAGGTAGGTACTCATTCCACTGACACGTTTCTGTGTGTTTGGTATGCTTCTCGTTACAGTTGTTCAGTAAAATCGATATCCTGTTTCATCGCTGTTTTGCAATGCACACGTCCTTGAATCCTAAAGCCCCTGTCACACTTGTGCGTATATTCAAGTGCGTGTGATCCTGAGTTGCGCATGAATTTCTTTTGGTTTAAGTAAAGTTGGCGGGGAAAAGTTATTGTCTATTTTGACCCACCGTTGTGTGGCCTTTTTATCGAACCAAAGAATTACTTCTTCGGCTGCAAACTTAACCTAAAAGAAAAACTTGTTAACACGCAACTTATGCACCCTTAGGGCCCCAAGGAAAGATAGCCTGCTACTGGACTCCCATTTTGCTAAAATGTTTTCTAGTCGTTGGTAGTTTTTCCGACCTTTTTTGTTTTCATACTTTTACTGATGATACAGATAGGTAAGGTGAAAAGAAAGAATATGTATTGCACAAATATTAAATCCTAATATAATATAATAATTAATGTTTGATAACATATAAACATTTTCATGATAATAAATAAGAAAAGCTAATTTATATGCTGTATTTTGAAGCTATTATTTTGATCAACATGTTAAAAAAGCATCTCACATACATTTTCTACAGCAGCAAATTGTTACTATTTCTTTTCACAGATCTAGATCTGAAGTCTTGCAGTTTTGTACGTTGCACAAACACATCAATCCAGATGTCCTTACCTACACATGATAATTACATCCTAGTTGACTTTAGTAACTACGTCATGGCCGTTGACGCTCAACTCAATGAGATGACGCCTATAGTGGACAGCGTCATGTCACCGAATGTTACGTACCCAATCATGAAATACCACGTCAGTTCAGATAAGGATCTGGAAGCGGGCGAGTACCTGTACCCCGTCATCCGGTTCATCGCCTGTAATGAGACATGTGACGTCAGTGTTCTCATTAAAGGTACTTCCACCATGATGATTTTGCATTTGATCAATGTGACTTCAAATAGATATTTTACATTTTGTGTATCATTATCAACGTTGTTCATTTGGAATGTAATTTATTCGTAGAAAGGTTCAATTTCAAGACTACATGATCGTAACATTAAGGCACATAAGACAGATAAGTAAGATGTATCGTTGTCCAGTTAAATAGGAGTCATTGTCTCTTCACAAGTGACAATAATTAAAAATGTTTTTTTTCCCCTTTTCTCTCCTTAAAAATGTCTGTCCAGACAACACAGCGCCACACATATTGAGCTGCCCAGAACTCAGCCAAGATCTATATGGGGAGGACTGCCGTGACGTAAATCTCTATGACTACTTCTCCAAAAGCAGAATTGCGTCATGCTTTGGCGACAATGTGGGGATCAATGACGTCATATGTAGGCAAGCCCAACTGTACCGCATAGCCATTGGCGAAACGGCACATATTACCTGCTATACAACGGACAGGGTTGGAACGTCTTCAGCCAGCTATACCATCTCATTCCACTGCAAAAAGAACGGTAAGATACAACATATTCCATTCCATTTTACTTTACCTGACACGCCCAAATAGCCTCAGGCTATAGATTCGGGACAGAAACATTTTAGCCAATTCAAACTGGGGAAGAATCCTAAAGTGGTAGATATTATTTGCAAGAGATGAAGATTTTATGATATAAAATAGCATCATCGTGATAAAGTGATGTTTCTTGAGTACATGAAATTTACTTGGCAATAGTGTCATAAAAAGGTACTAATATCTTCTGAAATTAAATCATGTACTTGATTCGTTTCCTTTAGTTTGCCCTCCGCTTAAACCACCGACATATGGAGCCTTTGTCTGCCACGAAGAGGGTCTAGTCGAGAGGTGCGCACTGTTCTGTAACGAGGGCAAAGTCAATAAGAGACGTAATATCTTCGAATGTGACATGACAGATCCTTTATCAACCTGGACAGGCGCTAGTGTTGATGATGACATCATTTGTGAAAGTGAGTTATTCTTTAAAACTATTCATACTACCAATAGACTGCAAAAGTAGACATGCGGCCATCTCGTTGTGGATTAGGTATCTGCATGATTGTATGCAAGTCTGGGTCGTTGACCACTTACCTTTGTTGGAATATTCACAGTATTTTTACACAATCACACACAGACTGAGACAGAAAGATACTCGCAAATTCTCACACGAACCAAAAGACACGCAGACACAGATACATACATAGACACAAGGCCATTACAACTTATGTAAAATGCATATATTTTTTATTCCTTTGCAAAATAATGTCAATTACAGGCAGAGGAAGGCATAAGCAGCAGTTCACTTTCAACATGTCCTGTGACCCTGATGACTTAGACTTTCAAAGGGAAGTGAAACGAACGTTATCAGACACAAGGGACTTGCATCAACTGTGCCACAGCATGTCCGACGATGATTGTGAAATCACAATATCCTGTGGGAATTGCTCGCATCAAGGCGATAGACTTGTCGATGGATCTGGGTGTTTCCACAGCAACTACACAGAGAATAGCGTGCTAGTTGGTGTCACCAGTGTACCTGGTAAGAGTCATTTACGTTCTTTATGAGAGAAGAGTTATTCTGAGCTTAATTCCAGCTCTTCCTGAAAGAAATGGAACCTAGCATGCATTTATCTTATGATGATCGTGTGACCATCCCGAATCTTTTCCGCTTCCAGTGACTTCAACTCTAGTGCCGACAACAAAGACCACCACACAGTCTGTAGTCCATCAGGCCACCCGTTTCGAGACAGCATTGGGACCCAGTATATCTCTGCCTAAAACCTCTGCAAACACTACTTCTGAAACACCCTCCACTTCCCCGAACATAATGCGTTCCCTTTCCCCTCAATCCAGTGCAACCACTATTGCCACAGCTCATACCACAATGACATGGTCTTCAGCAGGTCAGACCTTCAGTAGTCCCGGCACAACAGAGGAAGCTGTCACTACAATATCCACTTCTAATCTTCCTACAACCACTACTTATCCTCCTACACCAACCACTTCTAATCCCCCTACAACGACAACTGCCAATCATCCTGTAACAACCACTACTGATCCCCTTACAGCAACCATTTCTAATCCTCGTACAATAACCTCTACTTCTCCTTCTACAACGACCTCTACTAATCCCCCTACTAATACGTCTGCAACAATTAACACCCTTACTGAAGTTCGAACAACGCAATCACCAAACGTCCCACCAGCGTCTTCATCTCAAACCATAACAAATACTGGTACTCAACAAGTATTTCTCACTGCCTTAAACGCCAATACACTGCAAGCTTCCACCTTCCCATTTATAAACGTTACTCCGCCGTCCACTACGGACACCGCATCATCAGCTCCTTCCCCTAAGGCTGTCACAACCGCAGATGCCATCCTTCCAAACACCTCCAGCATGTCTAAAATTCCACTCACCACAACCACGGCCAAACCTGGAACCACTAGAGCTGCTGTTGGTATTACTAGACCCATTTCTCCATTCAAATCCACAACTGCTACTCATACCCGAAGCACCAAAAGAAAAGGTATACCACCCTTTCTAACCTCAGCCTTTTCTAAGCCACGAGACATCACCATCACTACACCAAAAACCACGGCCACCACGTCCCCTCCAACCACTGTGACGACACCTCCCTCATATTCCCTTCCAACCACTAGTACAAGAGGTGCCATGCTCGCAACAGTCGTAAGCTCGCCTAAACCTTCAATCATTACAACACAGACTAAACTTCCAACTGGCTTTATTAGAACTGAACCTCTATCTAGCACTGCAACTCCAATATTCACAATGCATAAATTTCGTCGACAAACCACCCGATTCCCCGCAATGGGACGTTCTCATGGCACTACCTCGCCACCCTCTAAAAGGGCAAACAACCCAGGTTTAGACAGGCCAAGTGACCAATCCAAGTTCCCTCTGGTTCCTGTCTTGGCGGCTGTATCTGTGGTTCCTGTTGGTATGGTGATTGCTGTCATTATCTGGTAAGTCTGGATTTCTACTATGAGGTGCAACTGATAAGAACGTTTTGGCCATTACAGAATCTTTATTAAGTTGATGAAAAATATTAGCAACATTTTACACATTATCAACATGTCAATTATTATGTAAGTGCACTGCCATCCTCGGGAGCAGTAACAGGCTTTGTTATATATAAATGGCTGTGCAACCATTGCAATGTCAGCAAATGCCTTACACTTTGCTTTCATGTTTCAATAGTTAATTTCACACGCAGTACACCCAAAACACCAGAAAGGCGTGTTGTGACAACTTGTGATCCATAATGCAACAACATACTATTAGAAAGCATTCGGATCAGTTTTTTGTTGTGTCAATTTAAGGGATCTAGTGTGCACCAATACTCTTTTGCATCACTTGTCACATTGAAGTTAACGAAACCATCATTCCAAACAATGACATTTGATAGCATTGATTGCAAGCGTATTGACCTACTGTGTCATTTTTACGTGCTCGCAGGTTGAAGAAGAAAAAGCGTGATGCCAATGCAGACGCTTGGAGTGCTCGAGATGCGGTAACTGTACCTTATGGCTACTCCTTGGAGTGTTCAGAATCAGAGGATGGCTGCGAAAAAAAAACTTGATAACTACCATGGAACCATAAGTAAATTAGAGAGAGAGACTGTAAATATCTTCCGATTGAATTATTGACATAAATTCATATCAGTTTGTGATAAGCATATAACTTCATCTAGTGACCGTCGCTACATATTTCATACGGCTCCTGAAAGAAGACGAACTTCTACATGCATTGGGGATGAATGAGAAGTAAGTTCATTGACCCTTTTCGTCATTTGTTGATTTTGAACCTTGTCGACATCCACTGGAGGATACCAGAGAACTGTAAATAGTGTTGAGTTCCATCGAGTATTTGCGTCTCATGCAACCCAACCCAGGCCTGCCATTGTAGGTCAACATAGTCTGGATTGTGTGGTTGAAGCGATCATATGTTCTTTGAACTTTTGTGCCAGTTAGTTTGTTATGTACTTGAACTGTTTGAACAGGTACCAAAAATTAAACGTTTCGATGTACAATCGTTTCTGTGAGTTCTTTAACATTCAATTTGCAAACTGAATAAATCAGCCTGTATCGTTTATGGCAACCACAAAACCCATGAGGAAGTAACTGTCAATCAACGTGTTTGGGGTACTTGGACGTCATTGATTGGTGAAAAACTTGTTGTGTCATTGATGCAATACAAAAGAGGAGAAACACTATCCTACGATAAGTTGCAACGTTACGCAACAGAAAGATGAAGGCTGCGGTGGTGGCGTTGGAACCAAATTTCTGCACGATAGTTTAGTCGTCTTACAGCAGCATAGCCATGTCCTGCTACTATTGGTGGCGTCTGGTTATCCTGTATTCTCTGTTGAGTCGTATGGACGGATCTGGAATTTGCCCCGGCGGCTACACCAGCCACGACAAAAGGTGCTACAAGGCGTTTCTGGAAGCCGACACCTTTCACAACGCACGGCAAACGTGCGCAGGAGAAGGCGGATGGTTGGCTATGCCTCGTGACGCTGCAACTAACAGCTTTCTCAGTCTTTTAGGCCGATCATACCAATGGATTGGCCTGAGTGATGAGGCTACTGAAGGCAGATGGGTTTGGGAGGATGGCACCGTTCTGGAAGAAAATGATTACAACAATTGGAGTTCCAGCGAGCCAGACGGTGGCACTGGCGAAAACTGCGTCAGATTTCGAAGGAGGGATGAGTGGCGTGCCAGAACATGTTCCCGCACGTACCCATTTACCTGCGAAATAGGTATGTGCTTCAGTTAACAACACGACTATTAACACCTCTACTTAAGTTGATGATATTTTCTCGAGAATATATCATTAGAGAGGGAGTGGTAGAGAGAGAGGGGAGGGGGAGAGAAAGAGCGGGTCATTGTAATAACTATAGTTGTCAAAGAATCTTTATTTTCCCTCTCAGCTTGCTCCAGTGGCTACCAGATGCATAACGGCATCTGCTACAAGGCCTTCAACACCACAAAGGACTTTCACAAAGCGTCTTCGACATGTGCAGCTGGCGGAGGGACCCTCGCTATGCCAAAGGACGCCGGTACTAACGCCTTCCTGGTCGACCTGAAAAACGCCGTGGACAACGACGCTTTCTTCCGCTTTGGGCTGACTGATCGCCACCAGGAGGGGGGTTGGATATGGGACGATAACGTTACTCTGGGCAGCTTCACGGCATGGGGTCCAGGACAACCGGATAACATTGGTGATGAGGACTGCGCCGAGTTCTTCTCCGGGAGTCGCTCGTCCCATATGAGGAACACCTGGAATGATGGACCATGTACCAATGCCGACAGGAAGTTCATCTGTCAAGTCACGCCATCAGGTCAGGTTCAAAATGTTGACGTTTGCATTTTCCATTTTAGAATCTTGAAGGATCGCTGTGTACCTATGTACCTGTGTACGTCTAGCTTTTTGGTATTGAGAAGGACAATTTTCTACCGGAAAGCTATTGTTAAGGGCTATCCTTAATAGAGTTCCACGACCTCACACTTTCACCAAACGATGTTAACCTTTTCAAGTGACATTGTATGTATTATGTATTTCATATTTCAATCACTTTGTGTATTTAGATATTCAGTTACGTTGTAACTATCATTAATTTGATACGCTTGCTTCAGTCATATCTTATCTTATTTATGTTACGTTTGTTCAGAAACTTGCTTAAGTTTGTCATTGTCTCTGTCTATTCTTATTTAGTTTTTCTGTGGCGCTGTAAAATAAGTCTATGTACTTGAGTGTAGCGCCACTATGTCCATGTCCATGTGCATCTTGTTTTCTGATTTAAAAAAAAGTGACATTCAAAATCAACTCATTAACTTATCTTTATCAATCAACGTGATCAGCAATCTGCCCAAGTGGCTCCACAAGTCATGTCACAAAGTGCTACAGAGAGAGAGAGAGAGAGAGAGAGAGAGAGAGAGAGAGAGAGCGAGAGAGAGCGAGAGAGAGAGAGCGGGTGAAATATTTTTGATGACTGGTTCATATTACAATCCATATAGAAATCGATGCCTGTTTGAACAACCCCTGTGACGCCCAGGCCACCTGTACAGACAATCCCTCTCCAGCCTTGGATGCAAACTGCACCTGCAACGCTGGATATACTGGAGATGGGCTCGCTAACGGAACTGGATGTTCAGGTATCATTTTTTGTGACTTATAATCAGTGTCAACTAACTGGGAGAAGTATAAACCATATACTACTGCTGTAACTACTACTGCCACTACCGCTGCTGCTTCTAGAGTGGACCCTGCAATGCAATTTACATAACTTTATTTCAGTATTTTTATGACAGTTTTATATTACAATCTAATAGACAACGATGCCTGTAAGGACGAACCCTGTGACGCCCAGGCCACCTGTACAGACAATCCCGCTCCTGCCCTGGATGCAAATTGCACCTGCAACGCTGGATATACAGGAGATGGGCTCGCTAATGGAACTGGATGTTCAGGTATCATGTTCGGTCCTAAAACTCAACTTTACCCATTGTCATTTGAGTGAGGATTGAAATTAGCATGTACTTCTTGCAAGACGTCACATTCGGTAAATTGATTTCTAATGGTTATCATTTGTTCTTACTTCCTAGACATCGGTGCCTGTTTGGTTACTTCTTGTGACGTCCGGGCCACATGTATAGACAACCCCGCCCCTGACATGGATTTAACTTGCATCTGTAACGCTGGATATACGGGAGATGGGCTGGCTTACGGAACCGGGTGTATAGGTATTACTTTTTCTAAAATATTGCATTCAACAGCATACACTGAACTGTAAATTAATTGGCACATACATTATATCATTCTTCTACATCTATGACATAGTCTAGTTTGTAAGAAACGTGCTAGCGAAATATATCGTATTCCGCTGTGTTGCCCCTCAGAAAAAGTAGTATTCCGTGCATCAAAGAAATCTTGGATTTTATCACACAGAGATGAAGCCCTGTAGTTTTGTGCGCTGCCCGAGGCCACGCATCGAGTTACCGTTACCAGAACACCAGAACTACGTCAAAGTTGACTTCAGAGACCACATCTTGGCTGTTGATGATAAACTGCATCAGATGACGCCGCTGCTGGACGTATCATCTGACGTCACCTACCCAATCACAAAGTACCAAGTCAGTCCGGACAAGAAGCCGTCGTCAGCCGGAGAATACCAGTTTCCCCCGGCAAGGTTTACGGTGTGTAACGACACGTGTGAGTTCAGTGTGATTGTCAAAGGTACGGTCATTGATAATCTTGATCGAAATGCCTTTTTGAAATTCTACATTCTGTATGCTGGCTTAACCGAATTACATTCATCTTTATGTGCCAGTATCTTACAAATGACATTGTGGTA
Source organism: Branchiostoma lanceolatum (assembly GCF_035083965.1). Lineage (NCBI taxonomy): Eukaryota > Metazoa > Chordata > Leptocardii > Amphioxiformes > Branchiostomatidae > Branchiostoma > Branchiostoma lanceolatum. The sequence continues at coordinate 4,638,517 of NC_089722.1, read as the reverse complement.
AAATGTACATATTGACAACGTAGCGACCTTTCTGAGTCATAATCATACGCATATCAGTTTTCTTACCCAATGATTTCTATTCAGACCAAACGGCACCAAAGATATTGAGCTGCCCTTCATCTCACCATCATCTCCAAGGACACCGTTGCCGGAACGTGATTGTCTATTACTACTACAGCAGCATGACGATGGCATCGTGGTTTTGGGACAATGTCGGGATCAAGGATGTCCAGTGTAAGCAGCCTTCAGTCGACATAATCGCGCCTGGTGAAACAGCGTCTGTCACGTGCCAAGCGAAGGACATGGTTGGAAATCCTTCAGACCAATGTAACATCACATTCTTCTGCCAGAAGCAAGGTATGCCGTTAACTAGTTTTACTAACATAACTTCTTTCAAGATTCGTTGTGAAGAACTAAAGCAAAATGAACCATTTTGTATGTATCTATCAATATCTGCGCAACTGAAATGAAATAAGTTTCTACTAATAAGTTACTTCTATTTGAGTTTCACTTTATATGCCTATCTGAAACAGTACAAAGGCATAGATTAATAAGAAGAAACAGTGCTGTTCATAGTTCACGCATATTCAAAGTTTAAGGAGCATAAATTCAAATGTGTTACATGTACAGTATGTTCTATATCACCATGCAGTTTGCCCACCGTTGACGCCACCGGAGTTTGGAGCGTTTGTATGTCACGAAGATCAGCAAGAGCGAAGATGTGCTCTCTTCTGTACGGAGGGCAAGTTTCATACAAGACTTCTCGAAGACATCTTTAAATGTGACCTGAACAGCCCCTCCCCAACCTGGAGTGGAGCGAGTGTAGATCGTGTCAGCTGCAGCGGTGAGTTCAGAATCATTATAGTTACTGGAATATTCTTCAATCATTAACATATTTTAAAGGGAACAAACACGTACCTCCTATTTTCGACGTCCACTGTACGTCTTGTTCCGTGAGGAGGCGAGGAAGCCAGAAGAACTACGCAAGCCTCGTCATAGCCTCGTGTTCTCACGAGACAAGGTCACTCGTGATCAAGACGTACAGTGCACGTCAAAAATTTGAAGGTACGTGTTCGTTACCTTTAAAATATGTCACAGATTAAAGGATATTCTAGTAACTATGATTAAACGTGACTCTCTCTACAACGAAAATCATTACAAAAACCAACTTCTGTTACACGTATATCTACACTGATTTTCACTGTCAGCTGTAGTTTGTAGACATTTTTCAGCGAGCTTTTTTATCATATCGTATTTTGATGTGATATAATTTGCAGACAAGGGAAGACACAAGCAGCATTTCACTGTCAACATGTCCTGCGCCCCCAACGACGAGGAGTTCTACAGGGAAGTGCAGCAAACCTTATCGGGCACGAATGAAGGGCATCACTTGTGTTACAACGCGTCCGACGTCAATTGTGACCTCACTGTGTCCTGTGCAAATGTCTCCGGTCAAGGTAAAATCAAACATTATTCAAATATCCAGCCTTTAACATTTACGCGATATTGAGTCGAAACGAAACGCGCAATACCTTTACAATACCTTTACGCTGGGTATACGGGAGATGGGCTGGCTAACGAAACTGGATGTTTAGGTATTACTTTTAATCAGATACAACATTCAACACTATACACTGAACTGTAAGTATTTTACATTGGATTCATTGGCACATACATTCATATTATTGTTATTTTACATTTATGAAATAGTTCAGCCTTTGAGAAAACTGCTAACGACATAGGACATACATCTTGTTTCACATAAAGTAGTGAATTTTTAGGAAAGACATTTGGAATGGTGGCAACATTTTAACTAGTTTTTCTTTCATCACGCAGAGATGAAGCCTTGCAGCTTCGTACGTTGCCCAAGACCATGGATCGAATTATCGTTACCAGAAGACCAAAACTCCGTTGAAGTTGACTTCAGTAACTTCGTCCTGGCTGTTGACGACAAACTGCAAGGGATGGCGCCATTGGTAGACGCATCATTTGACGTCACCTATCCAATCACAAATTACCGAGTCAGTCCAGACAAAGAGCCGTCTTCAGCAGGAAAATACCTGTTTCCTCCAGTAAAGTTTACGGCTTGTGACGACACATGTGAGTTCAGTGTGATTGTCAAAGGTACGGTCATGATGATAGTATTGAAAATCTTTTATGAACTAATTTGTGAAAATATTCTATCATCTGCTCTCACAATGTCGCTAAAGATTGATAATGCCTGCGAAACTCTATGTTCACAAAACAAAGTAACGTGTATTGTTGGACGGTGATTCTGACTGTGTAACTAACAAAATGGAATGTTATAAGTATCTATCTATCTTTATGTACCAGTATTTTGTAATAGACATTGTGGTAAAATGTACATATTGATATATTGATAACGTTTGACAGAGGCAGCTTATTCTCTCAGTTTTTTTCGTTTATGCCTTTATTTTTGCTTTGTTCTGTCACAAGGGTCGCTTTTCGTTTAGGTCGAGTTTGTCATAATCATACTAATACCAATTTTCTTTCCCAATAATTCTATTCAGACAGCACAGCACCACAGCTATCGAGCTGTCCTTCCTCTTACCATCATCTCCAAGGGGATAGTTGCCGTGACGTGAATGTCTTTGACTACTACAGCAACACGACGATGGCATCGTGGTTTCGGGACAACGTCGGGATCAAGGACATACATTGTAAGCAGCCTACAGTCGACGTTATCATGCCTGGCGAAACAGCTTCTGTCACCTGCCGAGCGAAGGACAAGGTTGGAAACCCTTCAGCCTTCTGTAACATCACTTTCTACTGCACGAAGCAAGGTATGCCTTTAAATATTTTTTCCATTACTTCGAGATTCATGTATGTGAAGAACTAAAAACAAAACAGTAACCATTTTGTATGTATTGATGAATATCCACGCAAGTGACATGCAATAAGTTCTAATTGTCACTTCTATTTGAGTTTTCATTGTATATGCTTATCGACAACAGTACAAAGGCATTGATTTATAAGAAGAAACAGTGCCATGAATAGCTGTTCATAGTTCACACATATTCAAAGTTTAAGGAGCATCCATTCAAAATGGTTATGTTCTGTATCACCACGCAGTTTGCCCACCGTTGACGCCACCGGAGTTTGGAGCGTTTGTCTGTCACGAAGATCAGCAAGAGCGAAGATGTGCTCTCTTCTGTACGGAGGGCAAGTTTCATACAAGACTTCTCGAAGACATCTTTAAATGTGACCTGAACAGCCCCTCCCCAACCTGGAGTGGAGCGAATGTGGATCGTGTCAGCTGCAGCGGTGAATTCAGAATCATTAATATAACCAACTTCTGTTACACGTATATCTAAACTGATTTTCACTGCCAGCTGTCGTTTGTGGATAATTTTCAGCGAGCTTTTTTATCATATCGTATTTTGATGTGATATATTTTGCAGACAAGGGAAGACACAAGCAGCATTTCACTGTCAACATGTCCTGCGCCCCCAACGACGAGGAGTTCTACAGGGAAGTGCAGCAAACCTTATCGGACACGAATGAAGGGCATCACTTGTGTTACAACGCGTCCGACGTCAATTGTGACCTCACTGTGTCCTGTGCAAACGTCTCCGGTCAAGGTAGAATTGAATATTATTCAAATATCCAGCCTTTAACATTTACGATAGTAATGCAGTTAAAAGTGGTTACAATGGAATGGAGTCCAAACTTCGCAAAATTGAGTCGAAACAAAACGCGGCATACCTGGCCACCTTCATTTTTTTTCAACGAAGGCACATGCACAAATATATCTTTTGCTATCTTTCGTAATAAAAAACACACACAAAATGTGTGCCAATCATTCATTTATCATATGCAATGTCTTTAGCTTTTTTCAACCTTCATTTAACCTTGAAAGTATACAATGTTTTCTTAAATGTTTCGCATCTCCAGTGACTACAACTCCAGTCTCGACAACAATGACGACCGATAAGTCAACAACCGATCAGACCACCAGTTCCATTACAGCTATGGAACCCACCACAAAGATTCAGACACCATCCTTCACCACGGCTTCTGAAACTTCATCCACACAGGCTGCTATCAGCTCTCAAACTAACTCAAACCCACAGAATACTCCTACAACCACGACCACTCCCAAATCCCCGGCTACCTCAACAACTTCTGACGTAACTACAACCAACATGGCATCTCCAACGTCAACTCCGACTCCCATTACTCCCATCCAGACTGCCAAACTCACCGGTACAACGGAGAACATTTATGCTACCACATCATTCTCCACAACCACAAGGGCGAGGCCTAAAGAAAAAGATCATCACGAGTTCCTGGTCCCTGTTATGGCAACCGCAGCTGTGCTGACTGTGACTGCTTTGGGTGTGGCTGTCATCATCTGGTAAGTCCAGATCTTAACATGCAGATGACCATATTTTAGGCATGTTTTAATTAGGATTCTTACTTCTTCCGTGAAGAAGTTGGTTTTAATGTGTCTGTCGTTTGGCTGTGACTTTGGCCAAAAAAAAACATTATCTATTGATGGTTTGTTTTTTGATCTTGACAACATCGATTTCAAGGCCAAGATCGATTTTGGGCCACCTAGTGGCTTTTGTCGTAAGTTCTTGCCGGGGGGCTCATTGCAACATGAAACAGTACATAGATGTCCTGCTTTTTCTGCAATTGTTGCATTTGTGAAGTCAATGGGGTCGTAGTTTATATCCTTTCTTTTATGTATTCTGTTCTGGACATACTGGTATAGACTATGACTATGGTCCATATTTTTGGGGTACTAGTAACTTGTTTGGTAATTGGACTCAAGCTGAAGTTAAATCTAAAAATTGTCATCAAATTCGGTTGGAATATCGTCTAGCTCAATAACATCAACATGTTTGACCATTTTCATACAGTATAAAGAAGACGAAGAAAGTTCCAATAGCAGATCCTTACCGTACCCAAGATGCGGCTCTCTACAACATGTACCAACCTGACCCCGGTTTCCAAACAAACAAAGGACACGGGGACAGCTTCATCACAAGCATGGACCAACGAGAGGTGGAGATGTGATGATGAAGCCTTGTCTGAAACACTTTGATGTAGGCTAGTCGTTGTTGCCAATATGTGTAATACTGATAACTTAGCACAACGGCCTACAGGTATTTACAAGTATTGATCAACCGTACGGTGTGTACATATACATATATGTGTATGTTTTTTTGTTTGTTTGTATATGTGTGTTTTTGTTCGTGGTATATTGCAACTGTGCATAACACAGATGGTATCCGAGCTAGCCAAAATACGTTTGATAAATACAATATGGTAAATTCGCTCTTGGCACTATATTCAAAAGGTTCCTTGGATTTGAAAGACCGTTGTAAGTATCGAACAACTGCACTGTGTGTGCAACGAATTAATTACATTGTGTTTTAGTGGCGGTCGTGATATGGTCCTTCAAATTAGTAGCAGTAGTATTTACAGCCATACACATCAAATTGATATCCGAGTTATTTTGCAGTGCTGTTGGATTTTTGCACTACATTATATCATCTAATCACAGAAACATCTGAACAAAATTATTCACTTCATTTGTATAATTATCCGAGGAATAAAATCTTGGCATGTGTAGAGTTGTGTTGGCTATATTGTTTCACGCTAAATAGTCTAGTTTGTGTCTTGGACATTATTTTTTTCCACGTGCTAGTAGATAATTCACCAGTCACTCTGATTGAAAAGATTAACTATCACCACGAAATAGTTGAGGCCGAAGGCTCGAAACACACATCTCTGTTCATACCGTGGCTGTACGACAAACCCCTTCTCTTTTTTTCAAACAGCCTAGTCCATTTTTACTCTTACTTCAATCGCGCCGACATATTCGGCAAGAATACATTGTTTCGACGTATGAGACTTCTGAGCGGTATTATTTTTTTAAAAATCGATAATCTCATGAAGAAAGCTGCCCCCCCCCCCCACTTCACTGTACAATCCACATTTCTTGTCGTCAATGAATCTTTGTTAGTCTTTTCAATGATATCCACCAATTACACCTTAACATTTCACAGCACGAAGAAACGCTGTCAATTTGCACCATGAATAGTTTCATCATGTAGGTTAGTTACTGAATAACAAAATTCTTTGCACGCAGCCAAGTGTTTTATTCACACTGACGTTCCGGTGACCGTCTGTCATCTTCCTCAGGGCACATCTGACTCATGATGCGCATAACACACTTGGTTGTGTACACAGAATGTTGATGTACGCCTTCAGCTCTGTGTATGCCTGGCTGGTATTTCCGGTCTTTAATCCTTTGAGCGTATAGGTATAAGAAATACATGAGGTTGGATAAGGCACAGGCACACTCGTCGTAACTTGTATTTTATAGAGTTTTCCCTGGGGCTGTGACAGAACCAACCGTCGACAATGACGGGGGATGGTCGACAACCGGTCAGACGAGGGGATCATCCTCGTTAATCCCACGGATTTTATTCCCTTTTCTATTATGTTTCTTCAACACACAGTGGAAGGCATGGCAGAACAGGTGTTCCTTGACAAATGTCACATTTTTCAAGGCTGCCATACCGACATCATAACAAGCTAAAACAACAGTCAGATCTAAGACAGTATTAATTTCCTAGTGTCTGTAGATCTTTATATCATATTCGAAAGTTTTATTCCCAACACTTTGTCGTCTTAACATTTAATAATCTAAGACGCAAATAGGGAAATAGATAGGATTTCCCCCTTTAGATTTGGACTGTCTTACAGCTAAGATTTGTGAGACACATTCATGACTGCCCAAGAATGCCTTCAGTTTGTCGCCGTACCTTTATCGCACCACTATGCGACTGGGCCCGAAAAGGCTCAAACAACAACATAGCCTAAACATGGAAGATTCGGGCCAATGGCGACAACTTTAGTACGTGTCTGCATGGCGTAAATGCACACTTGAATAAAATTTTGTCAACCGTTTGCCTACATAGGTTCAGAGTTTCACACGACAAAGAAACACTGTTTAGCTCTCTATCTCCATGGATCATTTATCGTGTCCCCAATTATTCTGTCATCTCTTCTGTCACAGAGGGCGAAGGCCCGAATTTTAATACAAGCTGTGACCTCTCTACGACCTAAATTGGATTTGTAAAATCCCTGACTTTACAACTTGAATATCATGCTAAATGTAAAGGTACGACTGAAAAGACAGAAAAACACACAAAGCATTAAAAGATTCCTTGAGCGTTCTGTCAAATTTTAGGTGACAGAGCGGTCTCATTGAAGCCCCTATCTCACTGAACCCGCGGCACTTTTGCGGCGTCGCTGTGTCCTGAACTAGATTTGTATTATAATTATTCTCCTTGACTTCATAATTGGAATATCAAAGTAAAAGTATGAATGAAAAGACAGCAAAAACACACAAAGCATTGAAAATATTCCTTTTTTTTATCTTTGAAATTCGTTGAGTGCTCTGACAAATTTTGGGTGACAGCACGGTCGCAGTGAGATCGCTGCTCTAGCGGAATGGTGGTATATTATCATAACATAGTGGCGTAACGACAGGGTGTTTGGCCCTAAGTTCGAATCCTGTCATGTCACCGATCTTGTGCCTTTAGGGGAGGCACTGTCTACACGCCTTTTCTCACTCCACTCAGGTGTAGAAATGGTTGGGGAGGTAAAGGCGGTAAAAGTGGAGGGTTGGGCTTCGACAGCCTTCCATTACCGTGCCCTAGACAAAGTGGATAATAACCAAATACCCCTACGGCCTCAAAAAAGGTTATGGGCCCATCACCACCTTTTTTTATAGATAACACGAGAGACAAGAACAGACCCTAAACATGGAGGATTCAGGTCACGGCTTCTAGTAAGCCTAGGAATGTGACGTATGTAGAAAGATCAACAGGAGCAGTCACTATAGGATCAACGCACAGAAAGGACGTGGATAAAGCCCACGTCTATAATAGGGTAGTGTGCATACAAGGAAAAAAAGTGACCCGACCGGTCCGGTCCCAAAGGAAAACTATTAAGAACGGCTTTGCTTATCTTCTGCTAAAAAGCCTAGCTGTTTGTTTCCTTGAGAACAGGTGAAAACAGCATGCACACCTGGTGGCCTCGGGTGCCGTATCTGTCTTTCATCCGTAGCACCGGTTCCAGTTGAGCCCGCGGGGTCTTTGGAGTCGCGGCCGCAGCGTGACGAAATTCGCACGCTCAGGTAGAGCGGCGGCGAGATTTGCCTTGCAAATTAGGCGGGTCGGCCGGCCAGGCGTTCCACCAAAACACGGTCTCGTCTGGTCTGTTTGAGCCACTTCAACCGTTTCACCTGCATAACTGTTGTTACTACGCGTCTAGAAAGACTTTACCTAACGTCTGTACTCCGTCTTAAAGACTAGCAAGTAGCAGACAGACGTTTGGGGAGTCGGCAGTGTACCTACTACCACCCGGCACGCAAAGCGGAAACGTGAAGGTAAAAAACTCAGGTAGGTTCGTTTACATTTGTTCTTTTTGCCGAAACGACTTCTGGAAAGACTAGAAAGGTTTGAATCTGACCAACGTTCCATGAGATGTTCTTCTGCAAACGCTATTTTGCTAAATCGTCGATAAGAATGTGGTTTGTATCTATAGGTAGGTAGGTATTGGGTTGTTTGTCGACGTTTATTTTCCCATCAGTCAGACGCCATGTTCACATATGAAGGGGTTCTTTGTAAGGACAAAGCGTCGTTTGAAAGTTGACACTTGAGAGTGCAGGTTGCATGGAGAGATAGGCAAGGTAACAAGGTCGCACACCTGTGTTTCCTTCGGGTGTTCAAAACATTCATGACGGTTTTAACCGTCTCAGGGAGAATTCCCAGTAGGATTTTAATACAGTGAACACTAGATCGAGAGATCACGAATTTGGTTTAGGTATTCCTGGCTAGACGTTGAACCGTTGTGTCCTTGGGAAAGGCATGTACTTTCATCACTCCACCTATATATAAAACTTGTTACCTGACTACGGTTCTGGAGGTAAAAGGCCGTAGAAGGAGAGGGAAGGGCTCCACCATTCAAGACTGTGACCAAGAAACATATGGCCTAAAAACAACAACGGGACATATACCTTTGATTAACGACCCTTTGTTCCGATATCAAGTGCCCGAGGTTCTATGTAGAGAGGAGTGTGCGGTCATTAAAATGTGTAAAGGTTTACTTTATATCATATTTGAGGCCTGTGATTTTGTAACAAACGATGAGAGAACCAGAGAAAGGAAGGACAACGTTCTAGAAGAACAGATTAACAACTTAGAATAAGTAAACAGACAAACAGTTAAGCTGCTATGGCCGAGTAACGGCGGCCTGTAGGGATTTGAATGCTTGAGTGGACGGGCCACAGCGGGAGGCATGTCATTTGTCGTTAAATACATACTTTCAATACGAAGCACCGTTTTACAATGTCACTGGTAGCACGATAACGTGAGCCATACAGACAAACTTCACGGTAGTTAGATAGTCTTTTGTGCTGTTTTTTGTTTTGAAACTTAACGTCAGCAGTTGCCCCGCCATTTTGGCTCTGTAAAGAGGTAGGTATAGTAGGCGGATGTGGAATTTGACTATGTGTTGTTACGGGATGGAATGTCAAGTTTTATACAGCTTATAGAGCCGACCTCTCTTTTCAAGTACACTCCAAGACCACTCCTGTGTACTCCACAAGCCTACCTGGACCCCACAACAGGTCAACGCACGTTTGTATATAGATCAGCATCAATGTACGACTCACTAAAGCCGGAGCTAAAACAAGCACCACCCTTAATCGAATCCTTCAAATATGCTCTGAATTGAGGACTCGTCTGACCCCTGGCTTCTAGATTCATAAATTAATGGATACATGCTATGAAGGTCAACAACGATCTCTGATAACCGTTTCCGTCACAACACAGCAAAATTTTGTACGACGCAACCACGGCTGTCCCAAGAGTTCCTTCAGTTAAGCCCCTATCACATATGGACCCGTAGCACGCTGGCAACCTCACTACGACAAAGCGCTAGTCAAGGGTAACACAAATCCAATGTAGGGCACAGCGACGCCGCCAACGTGCCGCGGGTCCATTGAGATACAGGCTTTATCTGTTGTAATTCATCGTGTGACGTATGATACAGGGCTCTTGCTAAGAGACGTTTCAAGAGACATAAATAAAAAAGCAAACAAAAACAAGATAGTCAAAAACAACAACTTCAAGATACAACCCAAATTAGCTTTATCCTAAAGAAAATAAAACAAGCCCGTCGGTTAAGAAACAACTCCTATGTCCTTTATTAGTACATTCCAACGTGTTGGTTTAAGCTCTTGATGCATGAAAAGAGGATGACGTCAGTAATAATTAAAGGCTTATTGTCATTCTTCACAGAACTACGCTTATTGGGAAACCGAAGGACACCCGCTATGACCCGTGCCGGTGTGGAGTTATAGCTGTCGTCCTTTCAGTATAAGGATTGTGAAACACCGACTTAACAGCTGAAATACATAAAATAATGTTTATATTTTAGATGATGTTATGTTGTTCGCCCATAATAGATTCGTTGTTAGGCTGTACTTCTCTTTTGTTTACGTGCTTGTGTCGTAAAGTGCCTAGCGCAAGTCTGCACTTTTGTCGTTTATATAAGATATTCACGGATAACATTTTCATCGTATTCTACTTGAAAAAACATGGCAACTTAATCAAAGGAAATAGTTACGGATGACGACATGCGCTATAGATATCCCGGTCATGTGCTTGTAGCAGTTTCGGTCAGTGAAAAGAAACCTTCACGCGTCACAAGTCTTGAAATGAATCCTCCAAACACTTAGTAGGAGTTGCAGGGGCGGCAGTACAAAGGATTACTCCAAACCCGCAATGTTATCTTTACCTGTATGAGTAAATGTTTTCCATGTTTCGAGCATTGGGTGACCAAAACTCCAAATCTATTAGTGAAAAAGCGTATTTCGTGATTTCGTGTCTTGTTGAATTTCAAATCGAACTTTTATAAAAGGGATCATATATCGTAGCAAACACAAACTCATTTTAGTCGCTCAACTGTTGCTCAACAGTTTCCATACAGTTGAAATGTGGTCTGTTGAGGTAGGCCGCAATGTTCAAGGAAACATTTGTGTAAGATATGTCATGCGCCGGTGATTTACAAAACCGCCCTGGTATCCTGACATGGAGTCGTGGTACGATCGGCATGAGAACACTCACGCAGTTTTGTGTACAGTCAACAAGCGTGGACAGGCATGAATAGCCTCCTAAGCAGGCTGCGCTGTTTGCCTTCTTATGCGATGCTTTCTGATTGTATCTCAGTTCTGATTGAATCTGGCTTTCGGCTTGGTTACTGTAGAAAGTCTGTTATTGTCGTAAATTGTGTACAGCCAGAAAACAAGAAATGATATACAAAAAAATGCACCGACTTTCCTACTATGGAAGCTAAGGTATCGATTGCGATGTATGTAGGGATGACGTAACCTCCAAGCAGATGTAAGGGTTGGGAGGGAAGATCTTTTTATTGCTGCCCTGAAATCACAACACACAATCAAGTGTGCCAGAAAAAGTAAGACCTTTCCTTCCAACGTCTGCTTTGAGATGTTATATCTGGTGTCCCACAGGGAAGTCTATACTAATTAAGAACCCATTCTACTCACAATACCACTCCAACATTACACACACTCCGTCGAATTCTATACCTCTAACATTAGTTTTTTGTTTGTTTCAGGGTGTTCTCTACCTGAATGGCATAAGGGATCAGTTCATCCAATCTGACAGAAACAGACGCCGAATATAGGTATAAAAGAGCAGGCAACAGCAAAGTGACAGACAAATTCACCACCAAAAAAAGAAAATGACTACCAAAGTGGCCTTCCACCTACGGAACGTGAAATCCTGAAACCACCCTCAAAATGAAACAATTCTAAAACGTAAAATTCGGGAACCGCAAAACAATGGCTGAGTGTTCGTTCGAGCTACATGCGCTCGACGAGGGTATCGGGTCTACAGTTTCGGACATGCCGTCATTGACTGCAGAAAGTAGCCCTTCTCGCCAGAGATGCGAACCGACCACACTGATCAGGATCAATATCAGTGGACTCAAGTTCCTCACCAGAGAGAAGGTCCTACATCGTTACCCGGAAACACTTCTAGGCGACGTGACACGCCGGAAGGAGTTCTACTGCCCGGACACCGACGACTACTTCTTTGATCGTCACCGACCAAGTTTCGAGGCAATCTTCAACTTTTATCAGACTGGGAAACTCGTACGTCCTCCAATTGTGCCTGTAGACGTCTTCTTCGCAGAGATGAAGTTTTTTGGTATCGATAATCAAGAAATCAACGCCGTCCTTGACAAGGAAGGCTATCGGCAAAAGTCGGAAAGCTGCCCGAAACTTCCCGACGCAGAGCCGAAAAAGACGATATGGTTGCTGTTCGAGTATCCGGAGACGTCCTTTTGGGCTCGGGTAGTCGCCATTTTGTCCGTTTGTGCCATAATTATTTCCATAGCTTCCTCGTGTGCGGAAACAATACCGGAATACCAAGAAAACGACATCTTCGATTTTCCTCCGAACACCACAAGGTCATCGCGACTCAAAATGGCGTACGGAAGCACGTTCTACCAAGTCGAGACCGCCTGCATCGTCTGGTTCTGTTTCGAACTTTTCATCCGTTTCTACGCGTCCCCGGATAGAATAGCTTTTATCAAAGACATGATGAACATCATAGACATGATCGCCATCGTGCCGTACTTCCTGACGCTGTTTTTCCTCCTGGGAAACGTGCAAGGCTCGCGCAGTGCGGCTGTGTTCATGCGCGTTCTCCGACTGATCCGAGTCTCCAGAATTCTCAAACTTTCCCGCCATATGACTGCGCTCCGAATCCTCGGACGGACACTCATACTCAGCGCAGGCAGCATAGGCCTCCTGTTTCTATCCCTGTTTGGATCCATGGTGCTTTTCGGCACGTTTGTCTACTTCGCTGACCTTGAGACTCCAAACACGGACTTCGACAGCGTTCCCGCCACGTTCTGGTGGGCGGTCATCACCATGACGACGGTTGGCTATGGCGACGAGCACCCGCGAAGCCCCCTGGGTAAACTCGCGGGGGGCGTGTGCGTTTTGTCCGGGATCATGTTCCTACTGGTCCCGGTGCCGGGTATCGTCGCCAACTTCAACCGACTGTACACCCTACAGCGGAACGTGTTGGCGGACGATCGTGACAAGACACAGGACGAAGCGGAGAAAGACCCGAAGTACACTTGGCGCAGATTCGTCGCTCCTCTGAGGAAGAAGAAGAGGAGAACTTCGTCTGGGCCGGAAGCCACTTAAGTATAAAAAAAACCCATTATAATGGTATCTAATTCTTTCCCACATTTGTGGCATATAGGTGGCCACCATCATGGTTCCTTAGCCCTTGGGCCACACAACTGCACAGATAATGCCATAGTAGGTGCCAAGACCACCGACAGCGTTGTATTTTCAACTTCTATACTCTTTCCCCCATGCTTTAGTGTAAAAGCCATCATAACCACTGCTTTACAATAGTCGCCATTATGTTAGAGTGAGAAGTATTTTTCTGGAATTCTGTCAGCCCTGAATTTTATCCATTCTTTTCGTACAACCTGCTTTCTTTCTTTCTTTGAAAATAAAAGAAAACAACAGCATGTAACCTGTTTGTGATTATTCAACCATTAAAATTCTACGAATGGGAAACAGCGCCGGAGGCGTATCAATACACAGAAAACACAGAACCCTCATCTCTTAATATGTGCATTCAACTGTTAGGAAATGCATTAATAGTAATGTCTTGACATCCTAAAGGGCCGCACTATCATTGTACACGACATAACAATGCATGACTAAACGTAATAGAAAGCAAGTGAATATTTTGTGGCAAGTGTAAAAAGCGTACTACGTGCATAGAAAATCAATCTATAGTAATGTTTTGATACCACGGAGTCTGATACAACTGTTGAACATGGATTCCACAGTCCGGTCTACAAAGTAGTGGAGAACAAAGAGGTCGTAGTAGTGGTGTATACATAATGTACGGGGGCACAGATACTAGCGTCATGGTCATTTGAGCTTTCATCCTTCTGACATAGTTGCATGGTTAGAAAATAAACCCATAGTATTGTTTTGACACAGTTTAGCGCTATTGTATGTCACTCTCACTTCAACATATATTACTTTTATGCTTGTGTCCTCTTCCGGAATGTGTAATACAAAAGTCAAGACCAAATATGTTCCTGGCAATAAGTGGGAACACAAATATCCGAGTCACGACAAGCCAACAGGTTCGCCTCGGGGTCCGTCGGTGAAAAATCTTCTCAAGAAACGTATTGTGTTCTCCCGTCTGGGGTAGAAGCCACCAGCTTGTTGTTTGTTGGGCTCAGCTGTCGTCTCGGTAGGGGAAGCTGTCACAAGTTTCCCTCTAAACTTGATTCGGATCGTCGACAATCGACGAAGAGCGGAACTGACTGTCAACACATGTCAGTACATTTTGGACTCATTCGCTATTCGGTAGATAACGCTAGCAGCTAGATGTGTAAGGTTAGGTAGTTCAATGTAATATAAACAGCTGCTGCCGCCACGTGCCTGCAAAGTTGTTGTGTTTTGTCGAAGAGCGGTTAAACCGACAGTATAGATACAGATGCTGGTGTGTTAAGCCGAAGAACAGTTATACCGGCTACACAGGTACAGATGTCAGCCTGTACAGAAGACGAAGAGGACACAACCGCATACTCAAAGCCACCTCGGACGCAAAACGTCCGAGTACTCGTGCATTCCAACAAACGTAAGTCCTGGATTTTATGGTGAATTTAAGTGGAAACATCGCAAAAAAATCAAAAAACATCGCTAGCGTGTACATGTCGTACAGCCCACCTGGCCATACAGATGTGATAAATTGTTTGGGTTAAAAGAAACATAATCTACATGTATTTCATATTCTCATTTTGACCTCAGATGTACAAACTAAAATTCTGCTGAATGAATCTATCATTATGGCCTCTGCATTTGGTATCCTTATCTTTATTCTGGCAGTAACCAATAAGAGGCCGAAATGTGTACAGAGCTTTTACCAAGCGATTTTTGGATCATAAAAAGAGTGTTGTAGCACAATGTATATAATGTCTTTCAGTCGTCAGTTTATATTAGACATATTGACAGGTATGAAAATAGCAGGAATCACGCTAGACCAAAGATTCAAAGAATGAATCTCAGTCAACTCAGAAACCGTAACGTATCAACAAACATAATAACAATGGCAAATACACTGTATTTTAAGATTACTGTCAACACCATGCCATGTTTTCTTTTACCTAAGATCATTCAAGTGATTAAATGTTATACAATGTTATTTTTTCTATTAGTTAAAGGGTTGAAAGAAAATAGCGAAGCATCGGAAAGAAAAAAAACGTGTAGCAAGCCTCAGGATGAAGCCCAAACAAGAAAAACATTTAAAGAGAGAGATAGAAGAGGCCGTGTTTTAAAAGGCTGCCGAGAAGAAAATGCAAGCAACGCGCAGTCTCGCGAGAACCACGTGATCAGGATGAACGTGAGCGGGATGCATTTCTCCACGCGAGAGAGTGTTCTCCGCAGATACCCAGACACCCTCCTTGGAGACGCCTCAAGACGTAAAGAATACTACTGCAAGGATTCCCACGAGTACTTCTTCGACCGTCACCGCCCGAGCTTCGAAGGAATCCTGTTCTACTATCAGACAGGTTAACACTTACCATTTCAGAATTCGTAATGTTAGACTGTAGTATTTGTCTTAAACATTCCTATATACAAGGTTCGATTGCTTTAGATATTGATCGCTATTTTCATCGCTAACAGTCGTATATTGTAATATCACAACATCAGTTCAGCCTTCGGGCTGTGACTGTAGTGATTTAAAGTTGTGCTCTCAATAAAATTATTAGTACTAACGTTACAGGTGTGCTGAAGCGGCCTGAAGAAGTTCCGCTGGACGTGTTCGTCTTGGAGCTGCATTTCTTCGACATGGGAGAAAACGTCATCACACAACTGTTGATAAAGGTGCCAGAGGATATTATGATGTGTTATATTTGACCTCTTCCTTTATCGTGTATGAGTATGCGACGATAAGGATTTTTGTCACACTCCATTCAGCCAAAATCCTACAATATAAAAAAACATTGTTGTTGCAAAATGCTACTATATAAAAAAACAGCGTTGTTGCAAAATGCTAAAATACAAAAAACAGTGTTGTTGCAAAATGTTACAATGTACAAAAAGGTTGTTGTAAAGATTGCTGTTGTGGCAAGAACGACATATGAAACTCCTCTCATTTATTCATTATTTTGGTAATTTTGCACGTGTATTCAATCATTCGTTCCTTCAAGAGGTGTTCTGTCTTTAACCTCAGATGGCGTAAATTCATTCATTTATTGATCCATTCACTAGGAGGGGTGTTTCGTTCCGAAGAAGGAAAAGTTACCGCAGACCGGAATCAAGCGCGTCATCTGGGATCTCTTCGAGCGGCCGGGCACCTCTGCTTGGGCAAAAATCATCACAGCCGTGTCGTCCCTCTTCATTCTCTTATCTGTTACAGCGTCGTGCGTGGAAACTCTACCCCAATTTCACAAGGCACACCCAAACAGTAACAACACTCAGGTTAACGTCAGCCAGGGATCGACTAATGTAACATCTGGAAGTGCTGGAGACATCATCAGCCGGTTAGGCGTCGCCTTGCAGAACCCGTTCCTCTGCATCGAGACCGTGTGTGTCGTCTGGTTTATCATTGAACTTGGACTTCGCTTCTACTCGTGCCCAAGCAAAGGCGAGTTTTTTCTTCTTTTTATTGAATGAATGGATGAATGAATGAATACCTTTATTGTATGTTCGTGCCCCGAGGGGCTAGATTATTGCAACATATAGAGACGAGATACGTGTAGTACACAGTGGCGCCATGCCCAAGCATACTGATTATGTTGACGGCACCACATGCAAAATATACAATCTATAACATATCAGTAAATAGACGGCAACGCCTAAGGGACCTGTCACACTTGTGCGTATATACAAGTCCGCATGAGTTGCGTATTAAGTTTTTGTTTTAGGTTAAGTTTGCATCCGAAGAAGTCATTTCTTTGGTTGGATATCTAGGCTGCACAACGGTGAGTCAAAGTAGAAAATAACTTCTTCCCTGCAAACTTAACATTAACAAAAAAATGTTCATGCGCAGCTCACACGCATTTGAATATACGCGCAAGTGTGACAGGGGCTTAACCGTGGTAATGTACGCAAACAAATTATGCTAACAAATGTCAATGATAAGCAACAGTGGTACCTATATAGTTAACATGTGAAAGGGATAATAACAAAATGATTACATCAGCGATCAATCATGAAAACTTTTGGTTTTGTGATTAATGAAGGCGAGTTCTCCAAGAACGCCCTCAACATCATCGACTTCGTGACCATCTTGCCTTATTTCGTCACCGTCGTCTTGATTCTGACGGAGACGTCCGAGGAGCAGGCGGCGCTTTCTCTCGGCGCCTTGCGGATCTTACGGCTGGTGCGGGTCCTGCGCATTGTACAGCTTACCAGACATGTGAAGGCCATGAGGCTACTATGGGTATGATACCTTTTTTTTCTAATGTAGAATTTTTATTGCGCTTTTCATTTATCGTTAATATGTTTTCGTTAATCTGAACGGAGTTTCAACTGTAAACACCAAAACAATGAATTGGCGTTAACAGTTTAAACTCCATTCAGAATGACTTCTACCAACACAGATGAACTTTCAAGTGTTTTCGTTAATGTTTTCTTTTAAACATTATTTTTACATCTTCGACAATATTTCGATTATGAAATCAAGGACCCCAAAAATCCAAATTTGTCGCTTAATTGTCGCTCAGGCAAGGGGCCTTAATACAACATGTGCATTGTATTCATGTAAGGACCTAACAATGCCTATCTCCCACTGTGTATAAAGTGATTTAAAAGCTTGATCCAGGTCAAGTATTGAACATATACAATATCTCCCTTGCAGATAATTGTGCACGACAGCTTTAATACAACTTCGGTGTTGTATGTTCAGGCTTAATTATGCATTTCTACTACTGTTTACAAAGAGCTTTATTGTATGTAAAGACCTAAAGAATGCCTTCTTACTACTGTGTATAAAGAAGTTAGTTAAATATCCTCTTCCTATCAAACTCAAAACATCTCCCATGCAGATCACGGTATACGACAGTCGCTACGCGCTGCTCACCTTGCTACTTATGATGGCGATCGGCGTCGTGACGTCAGCTACCGGTCTCTACGTCACCGAGCATCAGCACCCGGACGCGTCATTTCCCAGCGTGCCCCACTCCTTCGGGAAGTCCGTCATCACCATGACGACGGTCGGGTTCGGCGAAACTGACGTCATCAGTCTCGGCGGGAAAATTGTAGCTGTTGTCTGCGCCCTATATGGGTTATTGATAATGGCAATTTTGATCCCGACATTTGTGGATAGGTTCGGCGCATTGTACACATCAGAGATTGCCAACCCGTACGGAGAAAAACCCGACCACACGCAGAAAGAACCGAAAAGACAAACTGAAAAATCGTTAAGGCGAGAGACTTTGGTCTAGCTTGTCCTTCAACGTATTTCCTCACGTTAATGAAATCAAGAGGTCATGTTTTATTTATCTATCTATCAATATTAGAAACACATGGGAAGTCCCTATAAAGTTTATTCACAAGGTACACATAAGCACCTATTCCATGTCTACTTGGAATTGTGAACAAGAATGAATAATTCGTATGAACTATGTACGTTGGATTGGTATTAGATTTCACTTTTGGACACTTATGTACTGTGTGTTTTTCAGATTTGGTGTGCCCACTATCATGTTTACGCAGCAATGTTAACCATTAAAGCAAGTGAATAAAAAGAATATGCCGTCTGAAACCTTAATGTTACAGCTTAGACTTGTAATTTTAGTGAGCCAATGTTAAGTACAAAATTAAGTGCGGGTTTAAATAATGCTTGTAATACATATCCTGAGAAATTGAATGCCATTTGAACGATGTTTAATGAAAAGACGGCAAACATGCTGCCTTTCATAGAAACTGACCCTTTCTCGTGTTCTGCTCACGTATTGTGTCTACAGTTCAAAGTTTGTTGAAGGGGCACAATCCAGCTACGCTGTGAAAGGACTCACGCTGCGTGGGGCTAACACGAAACAGTATTCACTCTTTCTAGTCTCCACAGCAGTCAGTAAGACAGCACTTTCTTTTGTTCTGCTGTTTCCACTGAATACATACAGTGTATTCTGACTGTAGCTGTGTTCCGATGGCTCCTACCAGGCGAATGGAGTTGAAAAAGACTGCCATCAAAACAGATGATAAAAACAGTACGTTTTCCTCGATAAGCAATATCAAAGCACGATTTTCGTATGACATGGATGCGATTTTCCTATGATATGAGGCCAGTGTAGAGTGTCTCGATGATAGGCCACGCGGTATTCAACGCAATGCAAATAAAGGCAACATCAAATCATATGTCTGGTTCTCGGACATTTCAAAACAGATTATAGTGAAACAAGAAGGCAAAAAGACTACAACGTCCAGATAATAGGCCACGGTATTCAACACATGCAAATAAAGGCGCTATCAATATCCCCGCAGTTTCAATTAACTGTGAAACAATACGAAAGTAAAGATGAAAAGGAAAAAAGAAAGCTTTGTTTAAAATCTGGACCTAGCGAAATTCACTCCCCGAAAGTGTGCGCAGTGTATGTTAACCGTTCAGATCAACATCGTTTTTATTTTCAATCTGAGGACCAACGAATACAGCTTCTGAGGCCTGTAAAGACCCGCATAATTCGCCTCACGTAAAGATTCCCCCACTTTGTCGGTATTCCGTCGCGATGGCGGCCTGCACAGGGGGCGGCACAGACGCACAGCTGTCGCGTCCACCGTCGTACGAACAGGCCGTCAGACCAAAAGTGCGCGCTACGAAGGGTGAGTAGGTGTCATAAAGTTGTATGGACCATGAATATGTTTCTTTAAACATCCTGTGTCTTTAGTTTGTCACTTGAAGAGTTCTTGCATGACAAAGACTCAGCCATCTATTGGACTAAGAACAGAGTACTGACTTCTGCATATAGCTCCAATGCTTTTGTGTACTACGCACTACATGATAACGATATAATCTATAAAATCCCATAGTGTATCCCTACACTTTTCAACGTACAGCGATCCTCTGAAGTTTTAGGATGATTTCATTGCAATCATTTGGCACTGCCCTCTCATAACGAAGTATTATTCTCCGAATCAGTCTGAAACTTAAGGGGTACGGAGGGGGATTTTCTCATTCACAAGTGTTTTAACAGCCGGCCTTTTTCTTCTGCAGTTTAAAAAAAGTTAAAATGGTAAAGTTAGAGACAAATATTGAAGACCATTTTGTAACACAATTGTAGTCTGTTCAATATGCTTGCCTCGATCCTGATGTGATGCTAGACATTGTTCATAGAGCGTTCTGAGAGCTAACCGTGGACAAATATATTGCTGCAGTTTAAGTTGCAATGTAAATATGTCATTATTGTCCCTCCTTTCCAATTCAAATATCTAGTACTGAAACCGTCAAGTAACATCTATTCTAATGTTGAGGATTAGTTTAATGCATGGTGGCTAGTGAATATTTACATACGCAGCTGTATGTCTTTCAAATATTTCAAAGACGATATTTCAAATCGGTCCGCAGTTGACTCGACACGTAGTGTTCACTACGACTGTGACCATACAGGTCATCATTGTCTGTCATGTAATTGCAACTAGCCTACGGGCAATAAACTTTCTATTTTAATCACGTAATACTTTTAAGGAACTTCATTATGCCAAGATTATTTTTTTCTGCATTCTTTCTGACAGCTGACGTCTCAAAGAAAGTCTATGAAGAATCGATTGAGGCAGCAAAAAAAGGAGAAGAAACGGTTCCATGGCAACGCAAAGCGTCGCCTAAAAAGAACGTACAAGGTCAAGTCCAATCAAAAGGTAATGTAAAAAATGGCGGCAATACGAAATCTCGTGAGAACAACGTGATCAGAATGAACGTAAGCGGCATGCACTTCTTCACGTACGCAAACATCTTGAGCAAATACCCGGCCACCCTTCTCGGCAACGTCTCAAGGCGTAAGAAATTCTATTGCAAGGATTTTGATGAATACTTCTTCGACCGACATCGCCCGAGCTTCGAAGGGATCCTGTTCTACTACCAGACCGGGATCATGAAGCGACCGCGCAACGTGCCAGTAGAAATCTTCGTCATGGAATTGAAATTCTTCGACATGGGAGATAACGTCATCAAAGACTTGCTGAAGAATGAAGGTTGCTACGTCCCTGAGGAAGAGCTCGAACCACAAACCAGGATCAAGCGGATCATCTGGGATCTCTTCGAACAGCCCGAGACTTCCGTCTGCGCCAGGATAGTTGCCGTCTTGTCGTTCCTCTTCATTCTCATCTCCGTGGCGGAGACGTGCGTTGAGACCTTGCCGCAGTTCAGAACGACCGACGCCGAACTGCTGAACATCAGCGACATGCTGACAAACTCTACGGAACCACCGACGAACATCACGGGAAGAAGTCTTGACGAAACGATCAGCCAGCTCCAAGCTGCCTTTCAGAACCCCTTCTTCTGCGTAGAGACCGCCTGTGTCGTCTGGTTCACGCTCGAACTTGGCATGCGTTTCTATGCCTGCCCCAGCAAGGTGGCCTTTGCCAAGAAACTGCTGAACATCATCGACTTTGCAGCCATCCTTCCATTCTTTGTGACCATAGTGCTGATCGTTGTAGCGACTTCGCGGGAGAGGGCGGCGCTCTCTCTGGTAAGGGAAAGAAGAAAGAATTGAATAACAAAGGAAAAGTTATCGTATTATCATGGTTTAGGATATAGAAACACGTTTCAGTTAAATCTCATCTTTTACAAGGTTTGTCAAAATCCGCAGCTGAAAATACATTCATTTCTGTTATGACGCTACATGTTACATGCATATTTTGTTTCCCTATTATCTTTTAAATACAGCTTGACCCTCTTGAAACAAAGTTGAACTGCAATCGCCAACATGAAAGTCGGACTTTCCAAATTTTCGTTGATCAGCTCCAGTCTTTAACAAGGTATGAGTAATCAACCGCTCTCCTAGTCACTTCTTCTATCTGCATAACGTGACTTCACAGAAGCAGTGGATTGCTCATTCCTTGGCAAAGACTAGAGCTGATCAATCAAAAATGGGGGTAAGTCAAATTGGATTCAGAATGACTTCTATCATCACATATGCACTTTAAGTGAAGCTAGACCCTTTTTGTCACAGGTCGTGCTGCGGATCCTTCGACTCGTCCGGGTACTGCGGATCCTGAAGCTGTCTCGACACGTTAAGGCCATGCGACTTCTCGCGGTAACCGTGTACGAGAGTCGGCACGCTCTGGGCTCGCTGCTCCTCTTCCTCATGATCGGAGTCGTCACCTTCGCCACCGGAATCTACGTCACCGAGGAGTACGTTCCGAACACGTTCTTCTCCAGCATTCCGGAATCCTTTTGGTGGGCTATCATCACCATGACAACGGTTGGATACGGAGATACGTACCCGCAAGGAGGTGCCGGGAAACTCGTGGCGGTTTTCTCCTTCTTCTTTGGAATTTTAATCATGGCTATGCTGATGCCCATTTTCGTTGACAAGTTCAACGAGATGTACGTGTACGAAATGAACAATCCGTACAGGGCTATAAATGATCTTAAACCGGAACCGGAAGGTCCGGATGAAAACGTTGAGGAGATCGAACAGAGAGAGACGTCACTTTAAATAGAAAATCCGGGATTTTGTCAATAGGAACCTAAGGCGAATCCTTGAATACATCTCAACGCCATGCATGTTTACGAAATGACCCATCCGTACCGTACGATCAACGACCTCAAACCGGAAGATCCGGAATAGACTTCACTTTACATTGAAAATCCGGATTTGTGATCATGACGCTGCGCCTGCCAATTTTCGTTGAAAAAGATCAACGTCATGAACGTGTACAAAAATCTCTAATCCGTACCAGGTGACTTACATGCTCAAAACGGAACAGGGAAATCCGGAGGAGAGCATTGAGACGGGAGAACAAAAGAAGACTTTGCTTTAGATTGAAGATCATCTGGATTAGATCAGAAGATGCCTCCTTAGATTGCTAGTGTTCCTAACGTGCCGTAAATTTTTGTCCTACATTACTTGACCTATACGTTAGCTCTTTACTCCTCTCTAATAGTATCCTAGAGTACGAAGTCTGTGTGTAAGAATACAACTCTTGCGCCATACTTGGCGCCATAGGGACCTTGCGATATGTGAGAAAGTCGACAGGAGCGCAATTAAAGAATATATATATAAGTGTCCGAGATGATCGACCGTTCCGTACAGGGGATAAACGACTTCATACCGAAACCGGAAGATAACACTGAGAAGGTAGAACAAGGAGACCTGCCACTTTGACTGTACCTGCCGAGAATCACATTGAGAATCGGATAGTAAAAAAAATGGTTTAGCTTTAGATTGCTAGTTTCAAACGTCATAAGGGTGTTATGTTTCACCTGCATGTATTTTGTATTCGATTTTATGATACAAATACATTGCCGACCTCGTAACAGAAACTTTCACTGGTCGGTGAGCCATGCAATCACTGGCACGGAGCGCGATTTATTCTGGCTATGAATAATTAGAGCGGTCGGTAACGTTAGTTAAATCGTAGATATCACAAGAAAAATGCATTGGATGCACGATTAGCTGCTTTTTGAAACAGCTAATACTTTTAAAGAGGATTTATTCAGCTTGATGTCGGTTCATATGTAAACATAGACCTGTGTCGAAATTAAGTTACTAACCTGCTTAGAATAAATCTCTTGGTTGTGTAAAGAGTAGTTTTATTCAGTGACCAACCTGACTAAACTATTAACGAATGTATTCTACTTGTTTACTTTGAATTTGTAATTGTTAGTTTACTTTTTTTTTAATTATTCTTTTTTTTTCATTGAGCGAAAAAGTAATTTCTTTTGAAAAGAAAGAACAGCCTTATGATACAGAAGTCTGCTTTGTATCCATTTAAAGAAATTTGATACTGAACAAGGATTGTATTTACATTGGCGTTAACAGTCTGATGTTGTGCGAATTTTGAAAGTAAACTAACAAATACAGTTAATTTCCTCTTTTGTAAACTCAGATATGTTCAGAATGTCTAAAAGCTCTTGCATTTAAAGCAGCGTGTGCATTAACTGGTTACATATGATACATTGTATGAACTTGACTATGAGAATATAAAAACAACGTTTCATCAATTACATGACATCGTTGCTGCTTTTTTTACAAATAAGCACTGTTAGCTGTTACATTCTGCTGTCTGATATCCCTCTTCTGCGTTTTCTGTCTACAACTTGTAAATAGGTCATACAATGTTTAGTTGAATTCATATTGTTGTTCAGGCCAGATAACACTTGTGAACTGCCAGCAAGCCCTTATCCAGTTTGTATGGTAGGCTTAACGCCTCGTGGCTTGTAGGCACGGACACAATAACAGGAAAACACAAATACAATGTCGCTCGAGCCGGAGGCCAAAGGCCAATCACAGAAGAATTCACTGGCACTGAAGTATGTCATTGTGGGTCTTTCTCCACAGTTGGACTTTGGCCCACCGCAAAACAAACATGCGATGAAAGAGCGCAATGTCGAATGCCATTGTCCTTCACAATACCTTACAAACAATTACGTCTTCTCATGTGTTGTAAAATACAAGCACCTAGGAAATCAACCTTATGCATATTCGTGCCATTGGCTCATTGAACACAATGGTATTCAAGATCACCTTACACATATTGTTCAGAACTTTGTTGAAAACAGCACAGGAAAAGGAGTACGATTCTCTTTAGACTTATCGGAAGGATGAGAGGACTCCCCTTCTTCTTGTGTTCTAAGTCTGCCATGGGTGCCACCTTCTCTTTTTTTTTTCTCGGGGGCATGACGATGTTGTGCAGCAGCCTCATCTGCGTCGGTTGCATCGGGATCTTCGTTCAAAATCTAATTTCCTCATATGTAGGCTCGACACTGATCGCCGGCCATAACTGCTCGTCTGTAGTTCGCAACTTTTCCTTCAACTGCTTATTCTCTGTTTTGTACCTTTCCACTTCACTTTCGGCAAACTGAAGTCTGCCTCGCAAGTGTCGATTATCCACCCTGACTGCGCCAGTTTTCTTATCAGCCTGCATCTTTGCAATTTTCAGATCTCTTTCGTTAATATCTTTTTGGTGCTTTAATTCCATCCTGAGTTTTTGGATTTCATTTTCCCTTGTTGCTGTTACCGCATCTTTCTGGTCGATCGCAGCTTGCCTCTCTCCCAAAGCGCGATTCATCTCTGTGATGGCTGTTGCCCTCTCTTCCATAGCACGATCCCTCTCCCTGTTGGCTACTTGCCTCTCCTCCATGGCACGATCAGTCTCCGTCATGGCTGCTTGCTTCTCTTCCATGGCACGATCCCTCTCCGTGTTGGTTAATTGGCTCTCTTTCATTGCACGATTCATCTCTGTGATGGCTGCTTGCCTCTCTTCAATGGCACAGTCCCTCTCCGTGTTGGCCGCTTCTTTCTCTTCCATGGCACGATCCCTCTCCGTGTTGGCCGCTTCTTTCTCTTCCACGGCACGATCCCTCTCCGTGTTGGCCGCTTCTTTCTCTTCCATGGCACGATCCCTCTCCGTGTTGGCCTCTTCTTTCTCTTCCATGGCACGATCCCTTTCCGTCTTGGCCGCTTCTTTCTCTTCCATGGCACGATCCCTTTCCGTCTTGGCCGCTTCTTTCTCTTCCATGGCACGATCCCTCTCCGTGTTGGCCGCTTCTTTCTCTTCAATGGCACGATCCCTTTCCGTGTTGGCCGCTTCTTTCTCTTCCACGGCACGATCCCTCTCCGTGTTGGCCGCGTCTTTCTCTTCAACGGCACGATCCCTTTCCGCGTTGGCCGCTTCTTTCTCTTCCATGGCACGATCCCTTTCCGTCTTGGCCGCTTCTTTCTCTTCAACGGCACGATCCCTTTCCGCCTTGGCCGCTTCTTTCTCTTCCATGGCACGATCCCTTTCCGTGTTGGTCGCTTCTTTCTCTTCAATGGCACGATCCCTTTCCGCCTTGGCCGCTTCTTTCTCTTCCATGGCACGATCCCTTTCCGTGTTGGTCGCTTCTTTCTCTTCCATGGCACGATCCCTTTCCGTGTTGGCCGCTTCTTTCTCTTCAATGGCACGATCCCTTTCCGCCTTGGCCGCTTCTTTCTCTTCCATGGCACGATCCCTCTCCGTGTTGGCCGCTTCTTTCTCTTCCATGGCACGATCCCTTTCCGTGTTGGCCGCTTCTTTCTCTTCCATGGCACGATCCCTTTCCGTGTTGGCCGCTTCTTTCTCTTCAATGGCACGATCCCTTTCCGTCTTGGTCGCTTCTTTCTCTTCCATGGCACGATCCCTTTCCGTGTTGGCCGCTTCTTTCTCTTCCACGGCACGATCCCTTTCCGTGTTGGCCGCTTCTTTCTCTTCCATGGCACGATCCCTCTCCGCGTTGGCCGCCTTTTTCTCTTCCATGGCACGATCCCTCTCCGTGTTGGCCGCTTCTTTCTCTTCCATTGCACGATCCCTTTCCGTGATGACCGCTTCTTTCTCTGTCACTGCACGATCTCTCTCTGATATCACCTCCACTATCTTTGCGTTAAGTTTATCTTTCTCGGCTATCGCCGCTTGTCTCTCTGTGGTCGACCTTTCTTTATCAGCAACCACCTCTCTCATCTTTTCCACGGCAAGATTTCTGTCGGCTATCACTACTTCTTTCTCCGCTTGTATGGCGCGATCTCTCTCAGCGAATGCGTTGTCCTTTTCTTCCAACGCGCGGTCTCGTTGCGCAATCACTGCTTCTTTTTGTGCGTTTGCGGCTTCTTTTTCTTCCATGTCGCGAATTCTCCCGACAATCAATGCTTCTATCTCTAGCTCTGCCCACCTTCGTTCTTCTACAGCTCTGTCCCTTTCGTCATCGGTCTTGTCCTTCGCGTCCATGGCCTGCCGTTTAGCTTCGATAACGTTCTCCCTGCTCTGAACAAGAGCCTGGTTCTTTTCCTCCAAAGCTTGGTTGTTCTCCTCCAGACCGTTCATGTCGTTTTCAAGACATTGCACCTTGCTGTAGAGTGACTCACACTCTGCAAGTACGTCTTCTTTTCTCATTCTTTGCCACAACTGTCTGCGGTCAGACAGGGATACCAGTGACACGTCGTCTCCTCCCTGTGCCATGGCTATCTGAAACTAAATCTGCTGAAATGAGAAAAAAAAAAAATCAGTATATTTGATTTAGACCAAAGGCGAGCATACTCAAATCCCTTGTACACCAGCCAGTTTATATTATAGCCAGGACACTGATGCCTTTGCATATCGCCTAGGTCTTATTTACCAGCCATGGCTGGTATATTGTTCTAAACTCAATACGCATGTAACAATATCTGCCTGTTATGTCTCCCCTTGTTTGGATAGCGTCCATACTGTTGTGGGCCGCACGAATCGCATTGTTTTCCCTTTAAATGTTTTCCCTACTTTCGTTAGATTTTGTCAGCTAAACTTGCGTTGACCAAAACACTTTCGTTCCATATTCGCTGTGTTCATGTACACATATCTAGATGATATAGACCAGGGGGTCATATCTATGTATATCTGTGGTACTACGTTGAGATAAAAACGCTAAGTCCAAAGGCTATGCAAAACGGTTTACCAACAGACGGCAACGCCACTCATACACGTCAATTCGGAAAATATGCACAAGAATACTTCTGTCAGCTACCTAGTAGCCCGTTAATCAGACATGTCTTTTCATTGAGTGACAACACTTCAGAAAAGGAAACGCCTCACTCTTCGCATTGCCACGCCCTAGCCCTGTGCTTTGTTCCTTGTAAATTTTTTTTTGCGATCGGTGAAGCAAAATGTCAGTAACAAACATACACGTAATACTCAAAAGTCACAGATATGCTTACCTACGCTTCTTCGAGTGTATTTGTGACAATCATGATCACTTTCATGTCGGAGAGTGTAAAACGCACGGATCGTTCGTCGTGAGTAGGTGCGCAGTTCGATCGATGACGCAGGACCTTTTCACTTGCCGGGGAACCCCCGTGATTGACGGCTTCATTGAGCGAAAGGTCATGAACATAAGGTTAAAAGTGCATACATAAGCTTATTGCGAATATTCGTTGATATATATTTTATCGTATCGGTAACGGTGTAACTTAGAGTGCTGCAAATACATTCCAAGTAAAGCTGAAAACAACTGAGTTACGAGGGATTTAAACGTAACTTTTGGGTGGTGTAAAGTACGGCATCAGTGACACAGTTGCCTAACAACACAACACAACCCCGCCTGTTTTGCAAGCGCCCTCGTTCGGCTACTGTGGTACTGCATATGCAAGCAGTATATTAACGACCGAAACTGCCGTACCTGTTTGGCCACCCACTCTTTTTTGACCCCAAGGGGAAAATATTGTTTTAGCTTTTATAAGTGCGTGTGTGTATGTATGCGTGTGCGCTTGTATGTGCGTAAGTGCATGTATTTGTGTGTTAGAGAGTGTGTGTTTGTGTGTATTCGAGAGTGTGGTGTGTCTTTATTTAAGTGAGTGTGTGTGCTTGTGTGTGTGTGCATGCGTATGTGGGAAGGTCTGTGTGTTTTGGGAAGTCCACATTTTCTGATAACTAGTATCTGTTTTGCATTTGATGTGTCAGTTTTGATATTAAAGTGGATCAAGGACATGATATAACGCCTTCGGATGGATAACTTGAAATCTGCCCATTGGAAAATGATGCATACGTAGCTAATCCAACCATAGTTCATCTCTCTATCTTGATATGTATGTATGTATATATATAGAGAGAGTCTTTATTTCTTTATATATATGTATATATCTATATGTATATATCTATATATATATATATCTATCTATGTATCTATCTCTCTCTCTACATATATCTATCTATCTATATAGATATATAGATATATAGAGAGATATGCACACGATTTAGGATAGTCTGTAGACTACATACCGAGCGTAAGTGAGGATTTATGTATGTTACGTAGTATCTACTGTAATACTTCATGATATCTAAATAGCCGGGGCTTTCTTAGACTGTCTTGTCATTGTCCGTGAAAGTCGCCACACTTGGATGGACCATTCCTTGGTGCTATCACAATACACACTATAATTCAGCGTTACAATGCATTCTCAGCGCTGCTTTATTTGGCCTGTGTGACTTGAAGGGTCCCAAAGTATACATAATTGAAAAATACTGTTATTATAGATAAGCGCGAAGTTCGCTATCTCTAAATGGCTTGTTTCCATTTAATGAAACCTTTAAATCAAAATACCAAACCGCTGTGTCATACATAACTACATAAACACTGAAGCAGCGCACCCTGGCGGAGATGATGGTGAACTCCATCCGACACTACGTTGCAGTCACAGATTTTATGGCGTAATCAGAAAGCCCCCTTACGTCACGGGGGAATCCCCAAGCTATTTCTGGCTCGGCAACCTTCTTAAAGCGCGCTGTGCAGAAGATCTGTTGCTTCAGTATCTTGGACGCTGAGCTCGGGTAAGTAGGGCAGGTGTTTCTTATGTGTTAAAGTACGTGAGGAGAAAGAGTGACAGATACATGTAAGAGAGGGGTGAAAGTGTGTGAATTAAATGTGTGAGCGTCGGAAAGAACGTATACGACGGAGCTTTAAAAGTTTTTGCTACAAGTGTAGATTATGGTGGCGACGCATAGGATCGAAAAGGAAAGTAGATTGTATGGAACATCCAAGGTAATCTTGAGGCGCTGTGCGATCAGATTTTGGCCATATTGTCCCCCGAGGATCGGCTTGGAGATAAGCATTGTGTGCGTGTGTTGGTTTGGGGGGGGGGGGGGTATATTCCTTGCAGTCTGCCGAATACTTCAGTACAAGGTTGTGGCCATTGATTTCAGTGACTGACCAAATAAGGTCATGCTGGTGTTTTAAAATGGAGGCGAGCGTTGTGTTTATTTAACGCCGGGAAGGAACAGCTCGCCCAATTTTTCTCCCTTACCCTGCCATTCTTCACTTTATCTCAGCCACGTACAAAACTGATCCGTCCTGGTTCCGACCTTTTGTGGATTTTCTCATTTGTCTTCATTTTTCATTTGATGATTAGCTCAAAGTATACAATCTTGCAACGCCAAGTCAGACAACTGGGAGGAAAGCACCTTGCAGTTACTTCCTCATATGACGTCATCGGGACCTAACCATTCTTGACTGCGGGGGCGGTTCGCTTGCGAATACGAAAACATTGGGATCGTGGTCGAAACTTTCTACACCCCCTGACATGAGATTGTGAATTGCATTTCATTTGTCTTAACTAACAAAATGTGTCTCGGAAAGTACAAACGTCTAGACCTGAACCGTAACTTGACATACAACGTTCGCATAAATTATTCAAGAAGTTCCAAATCTATACAAAGGCTTATCGATCGTTTTTGGGTCTGAAACGTTAACCTCAGAACACTCTGGAAACAGGAACTTAAGAAATTTGCTTTAGAACTGAGACATTTATGGCAAAAATGAAAATGATGTGTGCAATGTGTAGCAATTATACTAATTCATGGTATTTCCTGACTTACGGATTCTTCACGACAACGTTTACAACAAACACACAGCGCGTTATCAAGACGGAATTGAATAACCGTACTTCACGAGTATCTACAAATACCCAATGTTTACCCTATATTTTGTTCACAACTGTTTACACGCCACACCTTTAGAAAAGGCCAAGACACCTGATACCTTGTGACGCCACATGGGATATCTGGCAAGCTATTGACAAGCACTGACGTTCGTTTCTCAATAAAATTGTAATTATGGCTAGAAATGTATAAATTTCTTTCTTTGTTTTCTTCATCCTAAGGGAGTGAAGTAGGTATTTTGGGTCTTGTTTGTATGCCTGGCTGTCTTTGTGTGTGCATCTGTGATGCAGTTCCTGCTTGTTCAACAAGACGGCGCTTTCTATAAAGAGTCTCCGCATTTTGAGGGCATTGAGTTTGCCATGCCTGATTCACCTGTACAGTAAAATACAGATTCATTGACATGGAAACTCACTCACGCACACACACACACACTCACATACATACATACAAACACACACATACACAGCACACACACACACATGTACAAAACCGGCACACACAAACACACTCTCTCCCAAACACACACACAAACAAAACACACACACACACACACTCTCACACACGCACTACAAACACATACAGAGACAACAAAAAAGGACAATATAATACGCTGCTTTGAGGTAAAGCAATGAGGGTCTCTTGACAAAAATGGAACAGTCCAAGTCCAAAGTTCGTCCTCCCCCTACAGGTAACAGGTGTGACGGCAACAAGTATGGAGAACGCTTCCAACGACAGAAAGCGGATATTCTTGGAGCAAAGTTATTAGGATGACGTTGTACGTAAAGTACAGTAGCACCGCTTGAGTCTAAAGTTCAAACCTGCCCCCCTCCCCACAGGTAACAGGTGTAACGACCGCAGGTCCGCGGTGTAACTACAGGTATGGAGAACGGCACTGACGACAGAAAGCGGCTGCGGAGGTTCCTGCTGTCCCACCTGGACGCAGGTGACGTTGCAGGTGTGACGTGGTTGGACCGGGGGGCGGGACTGTTCAGGATTGACTGGCCTCGCGGGGGGAAGAGCGGTTTCAACTCGGAAAGAGACGGACTCATATTCAAGGTAGAATCATGTACATGATAAGTAGTAAGCAAAACTAATGGCCACCTGTACTGGATTTTCTATTCATTATTTCGTAAAACATTTTAGTAATAATAAGTTTATTGCAAATTCATGCCCGAAGGCTAAATGCAAATAGCATACATAAAAGAACAGTGTACAAAATAAGTATAAAAGCTGCTTATCTAAATTTTACAAATGTAATTGTCTATAACTAGTGAAGGGTTTGACTTCTCTTTTGTAAGCAATGGAAGACGTAATGTCCCACCTTTTCTATAATTTGTGGGTTTTTGGTAGTTAAAAGAAGAATAGTCTTTTCTTTGTCTGTAAGCTTAGGGAAATTCGGATAGATTTTAGTGGTCTGAGTAGACAACTCATTTCGTGCATTATCATGAAATGAACAGTTAGTGATACTAACAATTTAACATCTTACCATACACATGAAAATGCTTCTATCGTAAACCTGCCTGTCAACCTAACTAACAAGATTTTAAGTCGAAACTTGATGATAATTATGTAACTATGGATCCGTTTGCATCAGATATATTATCTCATGTTGCAATTCTGCTAGACTTTGTATGGTACGATTTTAAAACATTGTAATGCCCTGTCAACAGCTCAAACCAGTTAGACTGCCACGTATGTGTGAACTTTGATAAATAAACCATTGATAAAGAAGGTGTTGTATGGGAAGGGTGAAGATGTAGGAAACAATGTTGAATCGTCTATGTAAGTTTCCTGGTAGCTGTATTTTGATATGCGGTTAGGTCTTTTGGGAGAGTTTTTACTACTTGGTCCTATAAGTAAAATAAATTGAGTTGTATGGTCGAAAATGAAATGTGCAAAAAGGTCAATAAGACAAAACATTAGACAAATGTTTACATTTTTACTACCGCAGCGTAAGCAAACTAACGGTCACGGTGATAAATGCATAAATACGGATACACCTGTGCTTGTATTTACTTTTGATATGTGTTTGTAATTGTAGATAACCTGACAAAAGTCTTTAATTCATTTATCATCGCAGCTCTGGGCCCAGGAAACCGGCCGGTGGAAGCAAGGAGATCCAGAGAACACCACTGTATGGAGCGAGTGTAAAACGCGCGTGCGCAACGCGCTGCACAAGCTGAAAGACTTCGAGGAACAGAAAGAACTTGGCAAACCGGACGATCCAAAAGAACCCTTCAAGGTCTACAAATTCAAACTCGTGCCGCCATCAAATAACGGTTGGTAGCTACAAATATAACTCAAAATCAAAGCTTTAATTTGTAAGATGGAGCACTGGGGAAATCGAACGGTTCAAAGAGCACCTATCGGGTCTAGAAATTCGTGTCGTCCCCAGGGACGGTAGGTTACATTAGATTTCAGATACTTAAAGACAGGAAGCAAATTACCTATCGAAATATATATTTCAAAAGTTTAAATACCCCTTGTAAATATTTGCCCTTTGCTTGAGGATATCTTTATTTTCAAATATTTTACAGAGGCCGTCGAAGAAGCAGACAACATAGGCCTGCCCATCTCCAACGAGGATATACTGGACTTTTTCAAAGGTGAGCACAACAATATGTACATAAACTCACATGGTATCGACAGAGAGCAATACAACTTTAGTTGCCATGTATTGACTGTTTTTTCTTATACATGAAAAGTATTTTTGAAGTATTCTTTATGGTCTAAAATGTTATAGAAATACTTAAAACAATGTTATTGAAAACAGAATTAAATTAGTTTTTCTCGTCAAGACCAAAGGAGGCAAATTTCTTTTCACTGTGTCAAAGGGGTCTTTTCACTTGCTTTTTCTTCTTTTAGATCTGGACGCTCGTAATGATCTTCTGTCGACGCCACCTGACACACCAAAGTTTGGCGAGGGCTCATGCGCACCGGTACAGCCAATGATGCTGAACATACCAATCGACAACAACGCCGAGACGAGTGACCAATCCATGCCGTCCTTACAAGGTTAGTACATGTACAAACATACAAAAGCTTGATCTTCTTTGGAACATGAAAAAATAAAGTAATTTGCGATCACATGTTACAAAACTATCTAAACAATACCAAACAGTTCTTACAAATACTTTGGGCTTATAAAATTTACGTTATTAATCACGATTTGTATTCAATGATTCATAACCGGACGTTGTTAGACTTGCAAATTTTACATAATAAGCTTTATTATATGTTTTTTGTAACTTGTTGTTTTCACTATCAAATGTCACCCTGTCTTTTTCTTTGGGACATTGATATAACAAAAAATATTATTTATAGATCATTGCCACTTTTGGTTAGAAAAATGTTTTTTCTTCCTACCTTCAGACTTGGGGATCATAACACCAATACAGTCCGGCACCCCCGACCCAATCCATAGCGCATGCGCGATGGCACAGCCACTCATAGCGAGCGTACCAACCGAGGCCAGTGCCCAGCCGATGGACCAATCGACGGCGTCCTTACTAAAGGAACATCTGGGACCGTTTTCGATCTTCCAAGGTAGTTACACATTACATAGTAATATAAGAAAAGAAATGTTAAGAACTTCTTTCTACTACATTTTACTACAACTTAAAATTGAGTAGTTGAACCTATATAATGAAAGCTAGTGCAACTAGGCTTGTGTCTATCATATTTTGAAGGAAAAAAACTGCGTGTGCAATTAAGTTGCTTACATCATGTAAGCAACTTAATTGCACACGCAGTTTTACATCATTCATATGCTGTTGTTACATAACATGACACTTTCTCCCTTCTCCAGCTTGTGAGGTGCAGGTCTGTGTGATGTACCGCGGAGTGCAGGTGTTAGACGGGACCTACACCGTCCCGACAGGCTTCAGGATCTTTTATGGTTCACCTGTGGAACAGAAAGCCAGGGTATGTAGTAGTGAATTTTGTGTTTTGTTTTATACATTTGTGTATCCCTAATTAGTAAGCAATGTCGAAAACACATGCTGAATTCTATCCCTCTGACGTATGGCACGGCTATCCATGTCTTGACCATTTTATCACCGTTCATTTTTGATTAAGAGGAACATTAACCAACAGTTGACATATTGCTGTTCACCATTCCACGTCGAACCCAAGTCATATTGTTTTTTCATCTGTCCAGGAGGTCTTCGCCGGAGGTAACGATGCCGAGAAGTTGTTTGGACCCGTATACGTAACACCGGTCCCGCTTCCAGACTGTACAGCACAAATGCAGTCCCAGAAACAGCTGGGCTCCACCTTAAAGCTACTCAGCGGCACAAAACGAGGCGTGCTCTTCCAGTTCTCAGACGGCAACATCTGGGCCTACCGACTCTGCGGGCCCGCGGTCTACTGGCTCGACCCAAATTCCACTGAGCTCCCTATGAAACTAGCCCGAGAAACTCCCACCAAAGTCTTCGACCATTTTCAGTTCCTCAAGAGTATGCAAAAGTACGTATATGGTCGCGGTAAGAAGCCGTATCCCTACTTCAAGTTCTGTATCGGGCAGTCCTGGAATCTCGAAGAGCCCTTTGAGAAGAACCTGGTCGCCGTGACGGTCTACCAGAAGACGGCGGCCGAGAATCTTGAGACGGTGAGGAAGAACCAAGACAGCAAGTCGCTCTCCATGAAGTTTTCCGACCCGACCGAAGACGACCACCTTGTTGCGAACCTGGAGCAGCTCATTGCGAATCTCTCTTTGCAACAAAACTCTGCACCACCTACACTGAATGAAAACATTTGGTGAAGACAGCTTTCCACGTGAAAAGGTGAACTACTAGAAAAAGTAGACTTAACGTTTACCCGCCTTTAGGACAAGAAACCTAGATGAAGGAGATTCCGCGATGGCAAGCACATAATTATCTATCAGTTCTGGCCTCACGCTGTACATGTTTAGCATTACTCACTCTGTAAAACATAACGGGAAAAAGATAAAGGCAATGGACTGGGACTAGATTCTACTATATCCTGACAACGTAGGTCGTGATCGATGCAGACATTGACTTGACTATGGTAAAGATTAAATCTAGGTAAACCTTAGGCGGACACTGGATCTGATCTTTATTCTTATAGTTTAATATACTGGAGTAGATCATGGTAAAGATTGACATATGCAGGTTAGTAAACCTTAGGGGACACCGCACATCTTATCTCTATTCCCGTATAGTATTGTAAGTAGGGCAGGTTCCTACCGTTTGATATTGCAGTCAATGATAGCCTTTACAGGACAGAACCTCCACAAAGTACAGCAAAGAAACCATACCTGATTCGACATGTTATTTGTTGTGTTAATGTTATTGATTATATGGAAGGTGCGAGGAGTTATCTCGGTGGTTAAGATTGCATTTAATGATAGCATCTACACTCGAAGAGCAAGTGTGTAGCAAATAAATCATACCTGACTGGACATATACTTTGTTGTTGTTTTTGATTAAACGGAATGTGGGGATGTTCGAAGGGTTGTCTTGGTACTGTCTCGATTCCGCAATGCGATCACGTCGTGCTGGAGATGAATATTACTATGATGAATCTACAGGTATTACAATGTCTTCGTGCTAATCATGTTTGTCTTCATTTTATACACGATAGAGTAATAATGCATCTGTTTTTCATTAAACTTATTGCATCATCCAAAAATATGTGCCGACAGAAGTTGTTATAGAAACGGACCAAGCTGTAGCTCCCACACATTGCAATGGGATTAGATTTACTAACTCCAGTCTTCATCGAGTAATGTACCTACTTTACCCAGTCAGGCCACAGCAAGTAAATTGTATAAGCCGAGTCATTTGCATAAAAAGTTACGAATCACGTGCTCGTTTCCGACCAATAGCAGAGAAGCTGTCAGACCGCTATTTTCTTCATTGTTGACGACCTGTGAGATGCTTGTGAGACACTAGAGACTACACACTATAGTCATGGTGAGTTGAGTTATTCTTGGACAATTTTCTCCGCTGGACGTTTCTTGCAAAGCTATCATGGCAATTTTCAGCAGTGTTTTGAGTCGACACCGTGCAGACAATGGGCCATTCCAGGACCCTACGATCGACAAACCCAAAGACACTAGAGTCCCCAGTGCCGCAACGTGCGCACATCATGCTGGAGATGAATATAAATATGATAAATATCCAGGTATCGCAACATCTTCAGACTGCTTTGTTTTCTCTTAAATTTATACACGTTTGAGTGATTTTTATTTCCTGTGCTTTGAGTTTGTAAACATGTCTGTGTCGGTAAAATTCATTACAGAAACGGACCAAGCTGTTGACTGGCACTGCAATGAGATTTATCCCAATCGTCAGCTGTGCAACTCTATCAATAAATGTATCAACTTAACCCAGTTACTACAAGATCGAAGTAGCGTTTTTAAG
This sequence comes from Branchiostoma lanceolatum, assembly GCF_035083965.1. NCBI lineage: Eukaryota > Metazoa > Chordata > Leptocardii > Amphioxiformes > Branchiostomatidae > Branchiostoma > Branchiostoma lanceolatum. The sequence goes on along the minus strand of NC_089722.1, from coordinate 4,601,431 downwards.
ATATATATCTAGGTCGGAAATGCTTATGGGACATCGAGTACAATATCTGCTATATCTATTAATCCCTGGTGATATGTCATTGTGTGCACGTCAGATTGTAGTCTAGAGTTAATCTTTAACCATCTCGTGGCATTGAAAAGAAAGTAGGGCACGCGGGCTCCTCCCATTTGAGATTACAACCAAATGACAACTTTCAACTTTAATCTCATAATTTCCCGATGGAGACTGTAGAGATGATTGCATGCCAAACTCCATTATCTCCATGCTGATGCAGTTGACTGTCGGTTATTGGAATGTCAAAGAACGTAATAATGATTAGAATTCTTTTGCCTTGGAATTGTAAGGTGAACATTTCTTTGATTTGTGTAACCGATTGTATAAAACACTATTGCCCTCTCCTCATTGACAAAAACGTCAGATGGGCGTTTGAAACGTCTGAGATTAAAATTCAGTAATCCAGCAGTAAAGTCCCAATCAATTCTTATTCCACGTGACCTAAATTTCTAATATTCACAAAGTACGGTGATGATGACTACATTGTACATACCTTATATTGTTGCGGGTAACTTTTTTTTTCAAGTGTGTGTGAAGAGAGAATGCTGCAGAAATGAAGAGGCAGTATCATGGCAAAACTATAAATGTTAATCTTCGCCCCACTTTAACGTCAAATAATGTATGTTAAATAGTTGCAGTCGATTAGAGGTTGTGCGTATTTCAAGAGCCGAAATGAATGTACTACTTTTATACAATTAGTAGCAAAGTGGCGTTAAAGGGTGAACACTTGTGCGACCGATTGGATAAAACACTATCGCCTATAGTGATGATAGCATGATGAGCACTACTCCATATTGTTACGGGTAACTTTCGGTCACTGCCAAGAATGTGTTGTGTGATATTGATGATAGCTGTCTCTTGGCTCTGGAAAATAAACTTGAAAAAAAAAGATGCTTGGGCAAGAAATCATACCTCAGTGCTACTGCTAGTAATCAAAAAGTTATCAAATCAGAGACAGAAATGTCATTTTCCTGGTAAACTGTGCTTTGTTGCAATTGGTGATGTGCTGAAGTCAAAGTTTCAGGAATTGCGACAGAAATGTGCGTCGAACAAGAAAATTACTCATTATACAATCAGGTCACCAAACTTTGCCTTCACAGAACCTTTTTTTGTAAAAGAAATATCATAATAATATCCAAAGCCCAGTTACCTTGTATATTTTTAGAATAAAACTACAGCTACTATTATGTTTTCTTTAATTGCCCGTATAGAATTCATACATGCCCTGAGCATGACGGTAAACTGCACCGGTGACAGGGCCAAATTCCGGGAGATATGTGGCTGTGGGGAGAGTGGGGTGACCCCTTAAGTGTCAACACCCCCCGGGCCCGCTCTGGCCCGGAGCGGCAGTACCCGGTAGAGCCCTATCTATGGGTTAAATAGTTACTTCCCTTTCCTGGGGGCTGTACCTGTGGAGGCGGTCTCTGTTCCCATGGGGTCAGGTGTCGGCGAAGCAGGGATTTTGAATATTATACCACAAACTTCGTCTGCAATAACATATGTACGCTTAACATCATGAGAATGTAACGATGCATGGTACTGAGCCTTGTGAGCAGTGTAGCGAAAAAATCCTGTCGCAAACGTTTAACGTCAACGGCGTACCGTAAAATGTAGAGATAATAACAGACGCTACGTTTGCCACGGGGGATTCAAACTTGTATTCTCCGGTAATTTGATGACATGCCTTATGCTCAAGATGATCGCTGTGTGCGCTGTTCCAAGTCAGTAACTAAAGCAGGAACACCAAATTCAATTGGGTTACATTTCTGTTCATGATTCTCATCGAGGCTAAGACTTTAAGACAGCATAATCTTGAGGTTATGTCTAACTTCCTTTTCCTCAAACCTCATTCGTTGGTGTGAAACAATATAAACAAGTTTATTCCTTTGGAATAATAAATATCGAGAAGACAAAATATGGTGGGTACATTGTAAATCAATTCTTTTCTTTTTTAACTTGAAATTAATAAACAGAAGAAACTTAACTCCGGTTGTCACGTACTAACTTCTCCATTTAGAGCTTTGTCTCCCGTTGACAAATCAGAAAATCTCTCTTTAATTTTCATTATGAATCATCTTACATACGGTGTGGCAAAATTGCATGCAAACGCTGAGAAGACAGCTGAATATGGAGGGAAAGTCAACAAATATTTCCCCTTGCACTTCAACACAACAACAAAAAGTAACTGTGTTGCTCTGTCTCCCGTCGGTAAATCATTAACACTTTCTTTTCACTTTAAAACAGATAACTTTAAGCGTAGCAGAATGGTATGCAAACGCTGGAAGTGATAAGCACCGGGTACGAACAGAGAAGACCTGAAAGATCAACAGCACCGCCTCTCAGGAACAGATGCATCAACTGTGACGACACGACTTCTAATGAACTCGCATCTGGTGGAGAAGATAATGCTGACATGGCAAATCGTGTTAGCTACACAGCATAACCTTCAGTAGTGTCAATCAATACACACGAGTGAAGCTGGAACAGGAGTTAAAAACTGAAAGGGCACCGATGAATTTAAATTTATATATAGCGTGATTGATATTTCAATTTTCCAATGTCTAACATATACGTTTTTTTAATTTTTTTCAATGTTTGTTAGATGCGTTTTGACATAGGGTATTCCGTAAGAGAGATGATCATTTTCCTGTCATAAGAAAGCTTGGTAAACTTAATGTACAAGCGTGCGGCATGAACAGGTGTTGACAACTGACAGGATCTTGAAACTTGACAAAGGAAACAATAAAGCCCTGTCGCCAGCTCGTCAACTCACGACACCGGCAGTGGTACCAACTCGTCACCTCACAACCACAGCAGTGGTACCAGCTCGTCACCTCACAACCACAGCAGTGGTACCAGCTCGTCACCTCACAACCACAGCAGTGGTACCAGCTCGTCACCTCACAACCACAGCAGTGGTACCAGCTCGTCACCTCACAGCCACAGCAGTGGTACCAGCTCGTCACCTCACAACCACAGCAGTGGTACCAGCTCGTCACCTCACAACCACAGCAGTAGTCCAGCTCGTCACCTCACAACCACAGCAGTGGTACCAGCTCGTCACCTCACAACCACAGCAGTGGTACCAACTCGTCACCTCACAACCACAGCAGTGGTACCAGCTCGCCACCTCACAACCACAGCAGTGGTACCAACTCGTCACCTCACAACCACAGCAGTGGTACCAGCACATGCACCTCAGCAGCAGCCTAACCTACAGCACTACCTCAAGTACCGTCACCTCAGCCGCAGCTAGCCCATCCTTCAATGTTGTCATATAACTCTTATGTATTTACATTTTCTCAGGCATGACTGGATTCTCATGTTAAATGATCATATTTAATGATCGTATTGAACCCATAGGAGAACGGTACTATGTGATGTTTAAAGTTTTCATGCTTTTTTCAATTCAATTTTTTCAGTGGTGATGAATAGTCAATGACGTGATAATTCCTCATCTTCCTGCTACATCCAGTAGTTTGCAGTAGTGACCTAATCTGCGCCCACGAATTTGGACCTAGACAAGTGAGGCACTGGAACAAGTGTATATGCATGGGGTTAGACATATGGCCACAAAAATTAAAAGACCAGGTGTGCAATTTTTCGCGCTGTAAGAAATACCAAGATCTTAAGAGTAAATCGTTTACCCAACGGAGGGTGAGCAGCTTAAATTCCTGAAGAGTACTTGTGGAGATTGCATATATGATGAAAAAGTGTAGAGAGAGAACGCGTCCTTGGATTACACCGGTTTCAAAGTACAGTACGCATAATACTTTTTCAGAAAATCCACCTTGATTATGAAGTTGATTCTTTAATGCCCTTTCCTAACGCATCATTAAGTACATTTGTCAAAATAAATGTTTACATTGAAAAGTATGTTGGAACTTCTCTTGTTCCTTTGCATCCAAACCATGACGATGCACTAAAGATAACGCAAAGTGGAAGCCATAGATAACTTTCATTTTCATGGTACGGGAAACGGTAAATCAAGGCATGATTAAAAGAAGCGCCAAGGCCTTAGACGTCATTAAGTTCCGTTAAAAGGTCTACTGCACACAGGAATAACCGAAACATTTATGGCGATTTGCGTCTCCTTTGAAAGCTGGTTCTGCTTGATAATTGATTGCGAAAAAGAAAGATAACAAGTATATAAGTACGGCGCCCATGACTTGTGACCGCATTACGTTTACAGTATCGTTAGTGCAGCATCTGGTATTTGTAGTAAAGGTTCGAATTCTGGTATTACAAATAGTTCTCTATCATTTCAAGATGATGATTCTAACGAACTGAAGCACTTCAAAGGGTAAGTCTTCGTGATTAAATACCAACTGAAGTAACTGTACTGACTTTTATGATCCATTTTTGAAACTTGTCAGGGCCCCAAAACTTCTAATCTTCAAAGTTTCGACATCTATAAGCCCATTCAACAATAGGCAGTAGTACCCAACAATGAAAACCATGAAATATACAGTTTGGAATTTGCGCCCATATTTGACCATCGTGATTGTATTGATATGAGTCAACTTAAGTTGATATGAGTCAACTTAACTTGTGCAAATATTCAACCTATTTTATTTCATGAAATGAAACAAAAATCTACGTGATCACATGTGAGCGCACCCAGGCGAGTTTTCAAGACGCGCCGGCAGTAGTACCCAACAAGGAAAACCATCAACTATACAGTTTGGAATTTTTGCCCATCGTAATTGTATCAATGAGTCAAAGTTTTCTAAAATGATTGTGTTTCTCACGGTCGCAGGACTCCATGAGAGGAGAGATGATCATGACAGGAGAGCAAAAGGTGGACAACACTATTTCCTATAAATCTCTTGTATGCTGAACGTATTACAGGCAACTATAAATAAGCTGTTCACATTTCCAGCCTATTAAAGGCCTAGAATTGTAGTTTGAATAAAATTATGAAACTGCACGGCTTGTGCAAGTATTTGACCAATTATCAGTCTTTCTCGACTAACTAGTGCAGAGTGGTTATCACGGGCATAACCTACGCGGGCGCATTTAAACGTCGATTGCCTTCTTTTAAAATTGCAGTGCAATCACATTCAGCTGGCAAACCTTCTGAAAAAGGAAAACAAGGAGCTCATCTCCGGCAAGGACAAGATGTACTTTGTGAAGAGAATAGCAGTGACTCAGGAGCATCAGGCTTGTCCGAATAAGTTTTTCCAGATAAAGAATTGCAAGGCCACACTGGTTGAGGATTAGTACAGCAAGACGCCCTCCATTATTGTACCTTTATCAACGGTGGCTATTTGTGTGCAGTTAATTAAGTTTGTGCTAATTTGTATAATGCAATTCTTTAACATGTACAACCATACAGTACTTTAGAATTTAATAGCTACAATTCTACCAACATTCATCCTCTAAAAACCCTCTTACCAAAATATATCTGATCAACATTCAAACGTTGATGTCACGGGACAGGAAAGGCAGTGCACCGGCATCTCACTGTGGCTTGTATGGCAAAATACCCTATCTTTGGCAAATACTTCCATGGTCATGTGACAAGCCATGAAGGTGAAAATGGGTATCTGGTAAATGTATTAAATCCCAGACACAGTTATGATCACTGTATATGCAAACAATATGAAATCTTGTGTTGAAACCTGTAAACCTTTTTATTGCTTCACAGGACTGTTATGACATCTTCACTGAAGTGATGACATATCGTCAATGCCTAAGCTGCAAGGTCCGTAGCTGTACTAATGTATTACGTGGTTGTGTCAAACGGACCTGATCTACCTGTATTGATATGCGAGTTGATTATTGTGAGAACTTTAAGTCAGGGTAAAGTGAAGATGTTAATCCAAAACTTGACAATTCGTTCATACACCCATATGCACAGATGGTCAAGCCATTGCAACAAAGCTCTGAAAACAGCTGAAGACAACAAACACAAATCGGCAGACCATTGGAATGGAATTCAACAGTTCCGGGAAGGAACAGATCCCTGTCATACCCACGGTGTAATAGCGCGATATGTATCTCTTGGAAAATCAGAGAAATATTCAGGATAGGGAAAAGGCGCGATGGGAAAAAATGGGAAACCAGCTAATCCCTGGAAATTGCTAACAAAAACAAATCACACGCTACCTGGAGAGAAGAATGATCGACCCGAGAGCTATCGGGGAAACTTGTGTATTATCATTTTATTCTTCCTGTGTCGTAGTGGAAGAGAGAACCTGAGAAACTTCAAGATCAGTGACTTCGTCCTCAGAAGTGAAGCCGGAAGAAAGTACCTTACCCTGAGTCACAATGTGCACCTAAAAAGCACCCTGGGAAATCTACCCATGGCCAGCCGACGTTTCGAATGTACATGTATAAGACTAACCGGGACACAAGGCCGTGCCCTGTTACCCTTAAAGTCCTAAATTTTCTTTATGATTGACCAAGTCAAAGCAGTGCGAAGGAGCCATATGGGCATGACATCAACAGCTGTAATCAGTGGCATGTCGATACAGCGAAACGCATATTTTGATATATCTTGCCATAGTATGGACATTGTATCCTTCTATAGCATAAAACTGGCTTGCACATCATGTTAACATCATGGGTTTCTGTGAAACTTTCACAGAAAGATATACTTAAAAGGAAACTTTAAAGTGTATTGTGTGTTGTATGTCTGTATTGTGTGCATGAATTTCTGGTATATCTGATTCAACTCTTATTTTTTCCAGTGCACTCCATCCTTTTCCATGGCCAACAGTCCAGCACATCTGGCAGAAGGTGGGCAACTCCACACTCGCTATTTACACATCTCTAGTTGTCTGTGTTATGCTTAGGCCACACCAATGTAATATATCAAAACACCCTGCCGAATGTCGGACGTTTCGGCCCATGGACAGTTCGACCCCCAAAGATCAGGACAGTTCGGCCCAAGAAAATCATGTTAATTACCGATACGCGTAAAGTAACAAACCAAGATACGTTGTATGACAAAGGGACGCAGTATTCTTGAAAATAACGTCGACAGAGAATTTGAGAATAAGGGAATTCTGGCGTCAGGCTATTGCCAGTGTTGTGGCTTTTGACGTATTGTCTGGCACAGAAGCAGCATGTATTCTAGCTGCATAGCGGAGAGAATGTACGGTCAAACAGTCTAATCTGACCCATGACTTTTGGTGTTTCCTTATAGTTAATAACAATTTTTTTCCATTTAACATGTTGGTTCATCACTTTTATTCTTTTTGTCCATAGGAACTCCGGCTGGAGGACTTAAACCAGATGGCCGGAACTCCTGAAGGTGACTCCCTTCACTTCTGGTCATGGACTGTCAAGACATTTACATTGTACTGTCAATTATATTATTTTGCATTACTAATAGGATGTCAACAGCCTTGGCTTTAAGGATTTCCTTTGTTGTTACTCGTAGGAGATTAAAGAAGCCAATAAGCGTTGGAAGTCCAACTATCCTGGTATGAACAAACATTTATTTTTAATCCTGGATATTTGAACTGCATCTATAACAATTTCAACTGACCTTTTCAGTGCTGTTCATACTGAATAAGGATGATATCTATGAACTAGATTAAACTTTTCATCCAGCACTGTAAGAGAAATTACTTTCATGCTAAGGATGATATCTGTTTGTTGTACTGAAACTTGCGCTGTTGAAAGGGAATTCACATGGACTGACAAGTAAATATTCCCAAAACTATTTCGAGCCCAATGCTTTGGCTGGCATACATACAGCCAAGGTAGCCCAAGTATCAATGATTGTTAACCTTGGGACGAATGCGAAATGGCTACACAATCAAGTCAATTACGAAGTCAACTGAACAGCAACAACGTAGGAGACCATGGAGGGTGTGGCACAGAGGGTATGTCCACTGCTTATCACCAACACTGTGGTCATGGGTAATGGGACCTTCACCTCATCTCCAAGCAGTTGTTAAGATTTGCTTTTATCCTTTCCCTATAGGAATGGGAAAATGATTAAAAAGTGAAATACTGGAAAACAGCAATGAATGTTTAAAAACGGAAAAATGTCTGATTTAGAAACTGAGACAGCCGGATCATTCCATCTGCTTGGAGACAAGGGCTTTGGAACTGTCCCTGTGTGTTTGTGTTTGAATAGAGTCTAAGGACTATATGGAGTCTATGTTTGATTGTAGTGATTCGTAGTTTTGGGAACAGATGTCATTTTGGATTTGCCTACTTGAATAGAGCATTTAAAAACCTTATAAGCCTCTAGCAAACAAAACAGACATATTTCGTTGGCGCAGGAATTGAAAGGAAGTATAGACATGCCACTAATGGTATAAAACACTTGTGACTTGGTTAACTTCTGAAATGTCTTCTTTGCTTCTTTTGTGGCTAGGTGGAGAGACAACAGCGAAATTGAAAGCTGTGCTTCTAGTATGATGTCAACCAAGGAAACACAAACTGGCCAGAAATCCTGACGACATATGCCCGAATACATAACACCTCACCGCATTCTGCGTTCAAACGTGTGAGTTTACAATGTCTTTTATAATGGTTTTGAGTTATCATGATTAACTGGAAACTTCTTCGATCTTATCATGACATTTTTTCGATCCTTTTCCTTCCTTCTATTTTCATAAAGACATTTACCCAAGTGTTTTAACTGTGAAAACCGTGCGTTGCTAACCGCATGTATTATAGTATTTGCTTCTATTAAAAGGTACGGTAGGCATATGACATTGTGTAATGCGATCATAATCTTGACAGTCAATTTCCATGTTCAAATATACCACTATTCCGTGTTCACACTAGTTTGTTGGCGAACCACGTGGAAAGCAGGCTCGTCACGCTGGGACTGCGCATGGTTCCCATTGAGAAAGTCGGGAACTGTTTCTTCCGTTCAGCTTCTCACGTGCTTTCCCATGCAGATCCTTCAACAGAAAAAAACTCACAAAGACCTCCGCACTATGCTCGTAGACAGCATGAGTTGTTCATTACCCTCTATCACCACGCTAGGACTGCGCATGGTTCCTGTCCCAAAAGTCGTGAACTGTTTTTTCCGTGCAGCCTTACACGAACTTTCCGATGCAGAACCTTCTACACAAATAACACACAAAGACCTCCGCATCATTCCCGTAGACTGGTCGGTCATCAGAGTTCTTCATTACCCTCTATCAGATTTAACGTAATGGCTATACTGCATTAAAATCAGATATGTAAATGTTATCTTTTAGATAAGTGTTTATAATCGTTAGGAGTAACGTTATTCCTTGTATCTGACTACATCTAAATGTTCGGAACCCTGGGCAGGATCGCCATGCGGGGCCTCATGGAGGCACAGCCAGTAAACATCCTGGCAGGTACGGTCATATATTTGCTCTCTTACTTAATTTTACCATTACATCTGTGCAAACGTTAGTCGGGTATATTGATAGATCATTGCAAACAAAGAAATACTAATGTTATCTGTCTTGACTGAACACCATGGTGAGTGACAGCAGTGAAAGTCTATGGGATCCTTTCTCAACAGTGGAGGTCAGAGATTGTCTAAAGATATGGTATTTATCGATATACAAAAGTGGCTTTACCACATTTTCTCGATGTATGCATGATAGATTGAGGTGTTGATGGCACAGTCCATGTCCACCCACGTCACCGACCATGCTGTCGTTCACGTTTGTCTGGACGGAAGATGGTCGAAGGACCAAGGATCAGGAGAAATCAACGTGGCAGATCCCGCAGGATCCTCTGCTGTGGACGTTATTGGATCGTTGTCTGTTGCAAGCTATATAGATGCTCTGGAATGTTCTTGCCCTTGTCCATAGCATGTTACCTATATTTGTCCTCAGCCCGATTGAGATACTTTCTTTATCATTATCTCAACATCTTACAGAACTCTGCACATGAAGTGAGTGTAAATGTTGACGGGAACGCTGGAAGAGGATTTCTAAAAGCCATGAAAACCATCTTCGAAGTAGGTTTTAATGTGTTTAGAAGAACGTAAGAGGGATATAGCAAAGCTTTCAGCAACAAAGACCGCCATATCAGTCCCTATTCTAGCTAAGTGGATAAGATTAAGTCTGAATCGTGCAAATCATATTCATTTGCATGATTGATGAAGCAATACATCAATAGACATCTTTGCTTAGCTAAAACTTTTATGGCTGTGAACCACTTATTCATTTGGGTGGAGAAGACAATCAACAGACATGACTTACACAAGGACCTCCTTTGCAGTATCAGTGAGAAACATTTACAATAAATCACTCCAAAAATTAATAACATTTGCTACATGTGTGACATTGTGGAACATTTTTAAATCCCTCTGTAATACACGTACATCCACATGGTCCTTTTTTATATATTAATAGGGAACGCAGATGGTCACAAGATGACAAGGCCAAGGAGGACAAAGATAACAGTGTGGATACACGATCCGATTAGAGCGGGTGATGTCAACGTGAATTGTAATTGTCAGGTTGTGTCCCTGTTATTAAGGGTAAAGAAATTTTCTTTTTATGGTACTTGTACGTGGAAAGATTTAATTTCTTGCATATTAAATATATATATATACCCCAGTACTGCAGGGGGCGTGCACATAGAAGTATATGGTGGGTTCTTGACACTCTCTTAGAACCCGGACATTGCAACACGGACCAAAACTGCACTGTATAGCCTCAATAGGAGAAGAACTGAGAGAAAACAACCTCGTGGCGTCAGCCGTCGGCAACACCAGTCCCGCGGTGACACATAATACCCGTGGATTGGTTTTTGCAACGGCTATGTCGTCGGATATTTGATATAGTGAAGAAATTATCCAGGTTCACCTTTAAGCTTTACCTAGTCCCATCCTCATCTTGAGGGTCGGGGACCATGGAAATGCCTGATAGTAGACTCACCATTACGATACACATGTAGTAAAATCAGAAATGTAGATGTAAGCATAAGTTCATCGTCATCCTTAGAGTCATTTCACAAGCACCAGTGTGCATTCATACCAGGTTGGAGGGCTAACGCGATCGACACACATATGTTTGTACTGGAGGGTACAAGCAGATGGAACCTCAACAGACAAAGAGAAGCTGTAGACCTGCCAGTCTCTTCCAACACACGCATGTACGACATCAGACTCATGTCGAGCATAAAGTCCATGAGTAGGAGAGTGCTGGGGACAGACCTGTTACCTGACTTCCAAGCTCCAGGAAAGCCAACTGGTAAGGTTTCTTTGCTAGCTGCAGTTTATCTAACATTTGAAATGAAGCTGTACCAAAATTGAATCCCTTGATATACTAAATGTTTAGATTTTTTGTTTCGTTCTTGTTAAAAAATAGTTTAAACAACATGGAAGAGAATTGAAACTGCGTAGGCGACAATCCATCCCTCACACATCATATTGTACCAACCCAGCCAGCAGTCCTTCCAGGGTGGTACTGAAACGGGACTGGATGATCCCATGTCAATGTCAGGCTCTAAACGCTGTATTGGAAATAGATTTAAGGAGATACAATTGTTTAAAGATACATCTGTTCCTATCTCTAGGTTAACAATGTTCTAAAGCTTTTCGAGTAGGTCCAACGTCTCCAAGTCTTTTTTCTGTCAAGATCAAGTCTTTTATCCAAAAGGTTAGACCTAGCATTTTGTGATACAGAATGTTTATATAATCTTATAATCATCCGGAAGGTGTCAGGCGATCTTTTTTTAAACATAAATTAACTTGTCTCCACCTTTTATTCTTCTAACAGGGGATACGGTCAATTCGAAACGAAAAGAGCAACACCAGAACGGGGATAGAGCCTCCCATCTTACGTCAGCAGCCCGGCGAATGGGAGCTGAAAAAGACAAGAGTAGAGAGGCAAGCTGACAAAAATCAACACGTCAGTCGTCGGTGATGCCAAGCCCACGGTAATACCAACATACAACTAGAATAAATAGAAATATAGATGGACCTGAACCAGGCCGACTTCTGTTAAATCACTTTGTTGTGGATGCAAGAGCTGAAGAAGACAGATCAATGTTGAATCCGACGAAAAACAACACGTCAGTCGTCGGTGATGCCAACATACAACTAGAAATATACCAGTTGAAATATTGATTGACCTAAACCAGAACTGAGACCAACTTCTGTTCACCCTTTTTGTAGTGGATGCATGAGATTAAAAGGGCAGAAGAGCAGCGAGCAAAGTCGACAGAAAACATTAAGTCGGTTATCGATGGTACCAACATACCCGTGGATTGGTGTTGCCGACGATTACGTCAAGGGTAGTCAAGTAACTGAACACCTGGGAAAAATACAAAAATACTTGGGAAGAATATTCATTCATGTAGTCTGTGTCTTTAAATTTCGTATTTAATGTTATAGCTTCCATTTTATCATCTTTTCAATATCATCATAACCATATCTAACTTTTCAGGAGCTTAAGCAGAAGACGATCAAATGTCACACGTCGCCAAAAACGGTCTCTAAGAGTAGAGGAACAAAACGAGACGTGCGCCTATGAGCGAGTAGAGGAGAAAGACGAGACGAGCGCCGGTGAGCGAGTAGAGGAAAAAAAGTTTTATTTCGTAACTTAATTCCTGTAATCTGGTTTAGTCAAGCTGTACACGTATTGTCACCGATATATATCAATGATGGAATATAATTTCTAAGTTTAGTTCTCAGCTTGTTCACACTCAGGCTGCAGAACTCCTCGCTGGAGACAACCTGTTGAGGTTCAGAGTACGTGCACATGCTCCTATTTAAAGCAATGGCAGAACTTGAAGCATAAGTTGTTTCAATTGGGGCTAATTTAGCTTAGTTAGATGTGTTGGTTGCTAGCAGTTAATGATTAAAGACTGTAAATCATTGTCTGAAGAACTCCTGTTGTTAAACATATAAATAAGTAAGCTACATGAGACGTACCATGTAGAGCAATACATGGTTGTTTTGTTCTTATAGATGGACAGATCGCTGACAGTGTGTTCCACCGGGTGACATCGCAAAAATGAGAAGTACCTACATCCGAAAACGTACTTTTTGATATACAAGTTCCAAAGTCACTTAACCTTTTACACACACGAGCAAAGGGCTAGAAGATTATATCTGGCTTACTGAACCAGAAAATGGATGACATTAGGCTGTAACCTGATATATTGATCTTGTATGGGAAGACGGCAAATAGCTGATGTGGGGGTAAATTCTCCAGAAGCAAGTTGCACAACATCTACGTAATACTATGATCTATAGACTTAACGATGCATAATTGTTCTTTAATAAGTTTGTTATACGAATAACTATCTTTCACAACAACTTTAATGTAGTATTTATACAAATCTATGTCAAACACATACCAATGTTCACAGCGTCATTGGCAGGGAGTGTCAATATGCCTGTTTGTTACATCACCGATGTCTACGGATGGTTCTCAATAAAGATCGTTTAGAGTGTATAATACATAACGTCTCTCACGAAATGTATCGAAGAGTCGATGGATTTATAAAAATCGACGTCAAATACATACCTCGGTTCACTACGTCAAGAGCAGCAAGTATCAATACCCCTGTTCGTTACACTACCGACGTCTATATCGCTACAAATGTAGCCAGTTTGCCTCTATGGCAAGTATCCAGAATCTCCCGATGAAAGTGACAGAAAATCGGTAAGGTGTGTAACAAGGTTACCCAGGGCGATCAGTCTTACGTGGGGGTTGACTATCGACAGGAACTCCTACTTGACCCTTCTGATTGTATTGCACCTCTGCATGTGCGGCGATTTGTTTATGTCAGTAACTTTGTTGGACGGCAGATGAAGATGCTGGAATGAAAGTTGTACCTTTTGCTATGCGAAAATTAATTAATGACAAAAAGTCTGTGGGTTTCTGAAAAGACTGTGACTGAAAGGAAGCATGCCTAAACCTTTGATGTGATATGAAGACGTTGTAAAAATTTACTTATTGATTTTTGTTCGGAAGAACTGCTCACCGTAAAACAAACCGTGACAAGCATCAAGGTTACGCATTCAACCAGAGGCCTGAGTGTTCTTCACACTTCACGACCGTGTTTATCATGTCAACAGTGGTCTCCCCCATCTTTTATAACCAAGACGAAAGCGCCGCACCAAGTAAACTGAATATTGCGATACCAAATTTAACAGACAGGGGGAAACACGTGAATAAACCTTGGCATTGAGGCGGTAGTTTAGTCAGCAATAAAACCACGAAAAGATGACTTGAATAAGTTCCCTGTCGATGGCCGTTCTTTGACCATAACCAAAGCCTTGAACTTTGACAACACAATAACGTCGACAGGAAAGAGAAGTCTTCACGGTGTCCGCACTGTTAGAGAATATGTCCCTAGCCGGTATATGTACCAAAGTCAACAGACATGGGGAAGCGCATTATTATTGAGCATATATAGTTATTGAGCTCGTATCATTTCCTAGTGTATATGCATTCATAGTTGATCATTAAGGACCAAGAACACGTCTAGGAATAAGAAATGTAATTCTACAATAAAAGACGTGTTTTTAGGCGAGTACCGTTATCCCTCTTAGTAACTACATACATTTTCTCTTGAACTCAAAATCTATCTTCATCGGCCTCTGTAGTTTCTTTGATCCTTACTTGTTTGGCCAGAGCAATGTGATAGATCACCACCTTGGCTCTTGGCATGCATTCAAAACCGCACCCACACCACCACCAGATAGAAATCTATACACTCCAGTATATGCGAATCATCGATTGCTATATGTCACCATATACATTGATAAGCTGATTTTCGCTGTTGGTGGGGTTCATTATTATGTATTGAAGTTTTGCTTGAACATCCATAAAGTTCATTCATTTGCTGAACGGGTGGTTTTTGCCGTTCAAGAGCAGCTAAGTTGGATAGTCCACCGCCACTTCCATAACTGAGAGAGTTGTTAACAAACGACATACTTTTCACATGGATATTCCTTAAGGAACTCACAGATTTACAAACATTCCAGGAACTAACCGATACATTAGAGTACTTCCTGGAACCATAACTATTTACGTTCCATAATTGTCCATTGATTTCCGATGAAGACGCCTGTTGGTCTACCCTTAAGTATTTTTGAAACAGAATATTGATAGAATGATACTTTCCCGGAGGTTTGATTATCAAATATTTCAGGCAATGGGAAACCGTATGCCTTGAAATGTGCAGACGATTTAAATATTTTGCGCAAACAATTGTGGACAAAGATAACAGCTGTTCTTGGTTGAAGGCCGTTCTTTCTTTGACTATTTATTTCTGCCCAAACTCTCACAACCTAGCTGGTAGACAATATTTTGGTTTAAGAGATACCAATTACATGGTCCTCCTAATAGGGCTGTATTAAAATGCCGAGATGCCAATATTCCACGAGGTGCCGCTAATGACAACGACCAAGCACCATTTACAACGTGGCTGGAGTATTTGGTTCATAAATTGTAACATTGACAGTTTATGGCTTTACCCCGTTGTTCAGCATGTAAACAGGGACAAGACACCAATGAAAGTTTTCGGAACGTGTAAAACTATTTTCTTTAACATCCATTCTGCCGCAAGGGTCGGGGTACAGCCTCTTAACACAGAAAGGTAGAGTCAAAAAGCATTTACTGGTGCACCACACAAGTGATTGATGACATAATGAAGACTTTAATTGGAGACGCTGAGGTGTTTAACAAAGCATACACAAATCCCGAAGGAAATATACTAGACTGACTTCGGCGGATGACAGTCTATTCCGATGTTACGCAACACCAATCTCTGCTATGTCTGTACCCACACAGACCTTCGGCAGATCGTTACCGTACGTCAGGTCGTTACAGTATCACAGCCCAGGAGATTATAGTGATGGATTGGTGTCGGATGATGAGCAGAAGACTTTTAAATTGCTGCTCGGGTGAAACATCTGCGCTTTTAGCATGAAGTACTCTCAAAAGATAATGGAGGTATGGGAGACTTTTGTGCCACATGTAATCAGAATGGCAAAGAAACATAGGTTTATCAAACCAGTACTTCATCGTTTCGCTATGGTAAAGAAAATGAAACCGGCAGTGACACCCATCTTCATACGTGCCTAAACGTAATTGTTAACGTACGAGGAGTCTGTGGTACTCGCAAAAATAACTAATAACTATAACTTCTTTTCTACTTCACAATTGTCATCACGTTCCAAGGGATAAAAAAAAAAAACAGGGCTGCTCGCAGTTTGATAATACATTCTGCGAAATTATTGACTACGGTATACGGATGATACCACTAAATTCTGCAGACGAAGATAAGGTACCTGAAGCCCTGACTTGTCTCTGGATACCATCAATTTTCCCATCTCTGACACAATCCTGATCGTATCAAACGACAAGCCAGATCTCCTACCGGATACGAACGTGCTATTTTGGGGAGCCCATTTTTCACCTTATCCCTCTATCATTCCTCCCAAAATCCAGAAACCAATTTACGACCTTGCCTCTGCAACATGCAATGCCCGGAACAACCCATTCTTCTCCTTATACATTATTCCCACAACCATCGGTGGTTTAAAGAAGTTTCTAGCAAAGAGATCCAATTCAATGGCCAGAAAAGATCCGTCTTCGATGCCTTTGGTCCATTACCTGGTGGAGATAGAGTAATCGCTCATGTGGTTGTCAGAGTGTATCTGCCAGTACATTATCACTGATCGTATAGAGCTGCCCCAGCAAATATATGTACAGCGACCCAAAGCTGGGGCAACGATGCATCTGCCGGATGGCAGACAAAAAAGTCACCCCGTAAGACGAGGCGTCAAGGACATACATGTAGCAGGGGATTGTACATAAGACTACTATATCTACACCCAAGGTGGCTGCAGTGATTCACATCCATATACGGGATGGAAATATATACATCATCGACTTGTAACTTTCCCCAGGATTCCTTAATAAATCTAAAAGAGGGGAAACGACAGTGTACTGTTTCCATATGCAATGGTACGACAAGTACACTGCTGCCTGGCTTTAATGTCCAACTCCAAGTCTACAATTCAATAAGAATCCATGGGTATTGAATACGAAAAGGAACAATGGAATGCCCAGACGGTCTCAGATTTTCAATAACAGTACCAGGTGCTCACGGGGTAAGGATAATAGTTGACAACAGTTTCAGCATGTTGGCTTAGGATGACCCTACACTGTTTATCATACTTAGCACGTCCTTCTAACGTTACATGTCATCTGATATCTGCCGGGTAGCCGATACAAATCCAACCGTATCAGTGACGCATTGGCATGATGCCCACCAGGTAACCACCTTGAAAACCGTTCATGCTTGCGCAGAGATGCGGCTCGTAGCTTGGATGATCTTTTGAGAGCGAGAGAACTTTTCGTGGATGATGGGGTTCAACCTTGAAGGGTGTGCGAGTCAGCGCATTTTGACATTTCCACTGCCTACGACTTAACAATGTGCAGTACCAATAGGGCCGTGCCGGAGGCGCAGTGGTACCGATTGTTAAAAAAGGAAGTCAATACTACAGAGAAAGAAGGCTGACACGATTTAACTGGCGACCAAATGGAAAATTTCTCTGAAAAGATCATGGAAACAATAAGCCAGCACGGGAAAGACGATAGAGCAAAATAACTACAAGCATTGGGGGAACATCACAGGAGAGCACCAAATTTATTTGAAATATTACGTGCAAAAAAAGACATTTTCCTGGGGATGGCATAGCATTGTGATAAAGGTAGGCATGGCATACTGCCCCCGTTACGCCATTGGAACGCGAGGCCGCGCGGGGCGGTAAAATTCTTTAGAAAAATATATAAAATCAACCGCACGCACTACCGGCAAGACATGTTGTCCTACCGAATCCTACTTGTGTTGTCTACCATTTGTAGCAGTTTCATGTCTGTACCTGCTATGGACGGGGCGCTAAAAATCGAAGAAGTCGGCGATACCGCCTAAAAATCGCCCCGTTTCAGGCCCGCCGCCGCGGCACGCAATTTCCAGCGGCTCGGCCGAAATGCATTTCTTCAACGCAAAAGCCGGGGGGCTTCCCGACACCGGAAACGTCTGGGAACGAGCTCATTGGAAAGGTCAGAGATCAAGGTTCACGACCCCGTATGAACAAAGTTGTTCCATCCTGTTTGCCGATCAGCCGAGAGCGCGGGAAAAATCCTTCAGAAGTAAGGCTAAATTTTTACTATTTATCTTTGATATTTCAAATTTGTTCATGTACAGTCACAAATTTAGGTGTCTTGTAAGCATTCTCGTGTGGTTTTTGTTCGATTTTATGTGGATTTAGACCGCCGCGTTTAGCGATACTTTTATGCGTTTTTCTTGGGGCGCGCGCTCGATGTGGGTGGGAGGGGGGCGGCGCGCCGTGCGCTACAGCTACAACGTAAGACTGTCACAATTTCTTCAGCTCTTAAACAGAGCTAGGGTGAAAGAAATTAGGTCAAGTTTATTTTCCCTGTTTTTAGTCTGTGATGTGACCATTTTTAAAGCTACAAATGGTTTTTACCCTTGTAATTATGTTGCTCAAAGCAGATGAGTGAGAGAGCGAGTCAAAGCAGATACAGTCTGTAGTTGTTGTTTGTTTTTTTTGGTAAGATAAAATTTCCAACGCTTTTTACATGATTAACGTAAATGGTTCATGCTTGGTATAATATCTTATACATTTTGTATTACTTATTTTTCCCTAGTGGATGCAGTGATTTACCCAGGAAAGCTCTGTCAAGAGTTAGGGTTGTCCTTGAAAGACCTAGAAGAAGATACAGGAAAGGAGGTAGACAGGGCAAAATTGTCGAATGGACTTGTCGTTGAGCTTTCCATGTCCATCAAAAAATCGGGGCTCCGAGAGGAGACAATAATCACCTGGCTAAACAACATCATGCCTCCTGACCGCAAGAAGAAGCTGAGTAATTCAAATGCAAGCAGTGTCCGTACACACATTAGACGATTGTTGAAAAAGAAGAAGGACCTTATTTCAAGGAAGAAGAGTCAAGAATTGCAGAGCTTGATGACAGCAAAGTATGAGGTCCCACAAACACAACCTCTGCAAACAAGATGCTCAAGTAATGTTGGCCATAGTGATGCCACAGGAGGACAGTGTCTTTCTTCTGCAAGTTACACCAGTCCAGTACCAGTTTCTTCCCTCCATAGACTCATAAGTTTTTCTAGAGACCTTGTTAAAGAAAATGATGCACTTGAAAGTATGATAGAAAACTTGTCAGATGACTATGTGAGATGCGACGCAGAAGAAAGCCGCAAAAGATACCACCTTGAGAAACCTGAAAGAAAGAGTAACACCATGGGGTCATGAGGAAGTAGAACATGAACTATCAAAACTGCGGACAAAGAAGAATAGAATTGATGCATTAAAAGATCAGCTAAGGTTCAGGAGGGACATTTTATGTCAGAACGGCGATGAGACACTGTTTCAGTTTTCCAAAGGGGGAAAAGCTTTTGGTGAAACAGAATCTTCTGACTGTATTAGAGGTAATTTAATATAATAATTTGTATGTAATTATTCTAATGTAATGCATAAGGAAATCTAAGGCATAACATACAATTTCGTTTTTTTTTTCAATTTTTTTTTTCAATTTATTTTTCAATTAAAAGAAAAATATATATTATATAAATATATATATGTATATGTATGTATATGTTTGTATATATATATATATATATATATATATATATAGGTATGTATGTATCCCCTTTGTTTGAATGCAGTATTTATTCTTATGACTCATCGTAACAGCCACATGTTCCAGTTAGCTGTAAAAGGCTAATTAGCAGTACTAATTAGCATACTTTGTGTTAATTATTTTTGTAGTTAAGAGGTACTTTGGTGCCTTATTACCCTTCTCATGTTTTGGAGTTCTGCTACATTCATATACATTAATGATACTTGTGACAACCTTCCATAGCAGAGAAAAACGTATACATTTACATATTAGAGTCATTAACCTCATTTGCATATTTTGCTTTTAATTAAAACGACCTGCAAATGCTGAAATCCATTCTTTACCTAATACCAAACATCAAAAATGCTTCAGGTCTTAGGTTTGCCTTGTCAGCCTCTCTGTACATCATGCAGTTTATCTAGAGTCGTATTGCTCATTAGGCAAGTTGTCCTAATTAGGACTAATTAGCATAAAATACCAATAATTTTTTTCAAACTATGTGAATTTCTTTTTTATCAAGACTTGATCTCAAAGTACTGAAAATTTCAAGACCATAGTATGGATAGTTCTTGAGTTATAATAAAAAACATGTGGATAATTGTGCATTTCTGTTCTTTTATGGTGCCATAATTAATCTGACCTTTGCCATAGGGTCAATAGTTAAGCATCTTCCAATAAAACCATGGAAATTTTAAACTTCAAAAAATTCTAGAAAATCTTAACTTTGTCGTATTGTCAAACCGAAAAAAGCACTATGACCGGGAAGACTTGATCTGTAAAACTGTACCATTTTTAATAACATTCAACCTATGCAAAATTTTGGTGTGCCATGCCTAATAAAGGAATGCTCGCACATGGCCTTTGCATTCCATGCTTTGAATAAGAATGAGATTTCTTTGGGTCACGCAGATGTATTTCAATGTGCCATTCGGGAGGTTGAGAAAGAGTTCTAAAAGAGACAAGAGCAGTCAAGAACACAATTTGTCATAACGACGGGGCATGGGCCATACCACAAGCAATCTCCACGAGTTGTTGAGACTGAAGTCACCATGAGTCAAAAAAGATAAGTATGTTTTAAAACTCGTGATAGACGACAATACCGATCAGGTGGGGTATGGAGGTTGCAGACTGGCTGTTGATTGCGGTGCAGGCCCTCGGCAATCTGAGGGTACGCCGCAACGCCAACATGGAGGATACCCTTTAAGACATCATGGGCATAATGAGTCTGACGTGCACGGGTTCAAGTCCCGAAACTTCACGATTAGCTTGCCTGGAATGCTCGCTCGGAAGGTTACAAAAACGCACGTTCCACGTCTACCCCAGCACCCTACCCTTAGGAATTGATATCTCTAGACTTCAATCTCGTTTGTTCGGGGCGACAGAACCAATCAGCACACTATCATTGGATAATTGACAGATCATTTCCCGCCAAATGAATGCACGAATCACGATATCGGGTTACGAGTGTTCCCGCCCGCGGGAATGTTGGAACCTTCTTAGTAAGTATGAGCCTCAAACATTTAAAAACATTAAATTTATGACAGGGAATATCCATAAAATTATCATTTCAATATCAGGGCGAAGTCCAGAAGGATATTTTGGATAAAAAACAAAATATGAACAGACTTCGGTTTTGAATTAAAGCAAAGCGATAGACCAATAAGTATGCTAGGTTTGGATGATTGGCACATCTGTTCCCGCCGTACGAAATGACGCGGTTAACAACTTCGCCCGCGAATGTACTGTCCAATCAGCGTGCTTCGTAGGGATGATTGACAGATCATTTCCCGCCATAAGAATGATACACGAGACGTAAATGATTTGCATTAGCGACTGCACTGGCAAGCTTAACGGTGGAGGCGTGTGTTATATTTTTCTGAACCTATTTCTGTGACTTTTAAATTAAGATTGAGAAATATCCACAGACGCCGAGTGTGTTCGTCCAAGGATATGTCTTCTACTATTGAGGAAGACAAATCGCGGATATCCATAAGCATTGATTGACATTTGAATTCTTGTCTGTTTACTTTTAGCTTGTCCGGATTCTATCAGTTTCAGATAACCTGCAAGTTGGCTATTTCTATGCTAACCCAAACGCTTCTCTAGTGTCGTCCAGATGTCTGCGTGTAACTGCTCAAGCCTTCCTAGTATCATTCATATCATGTGGTACTTGTGACTATTCTGTAGGTTACAGCAGTTGTAGGTGAACAAACATCGAAGTTACTGTCGTTCGAAGGTTTAGGGCACCAACATTATATATTCTGTAAAACAGAGTTTGTTTCACTCTCTTTCAATTGGTGTTTATCACGATCAACGTTCCACTGAGCTCTAAACCCTCCTTGTTCTGGGGCATACACCTCGGTCTGAGGCATACACCTTGGTATTTCCAGACGTTTTCGAATTGAAAATTGGGTTCGAATAGTTCGATGAGCATGTCGAAAATATTATATATTTACCATACCGTCGTGGTTGACACGTCTATACCATGTGTTTCTTACAAATGTGTCCTGCTTCTTATAGATTACTGTGGTTATTTGGGCATGCTTAAACTGTGACACTGATATATGAGTACAAGAAAGAAAGAAGCTAATATATCCTAAGTGACTGTCCCTCTACAATGGTTTGAATCTCTTCGACACACGTCGACGTGCCATGAAGTCCGTCCAGGGAACTTGGCAGAAGATCAGAATCGACACATCCTTTGGTAACTTTCCGAATATTCTCATTCGTGATTCTTGGGAAAATGACAGCGATGACACTGTTGGTCGACCGGTTTCGACTTTGTCTTTCTCAAAAATCAGAATTTCCGAATAATCTCAGTTGCTCTTCACAAGTACAGTATAATTGTCCAGCTCGCTATCCGCAATGTCTCGGCAGAGACGTTCTTCTCGTTTGAGATGAGCTTTGAGAGTTTAGTAATTTAGCATTTTGAGTGGAGGATTGGTTGAAAAATGTCGGTCTCCAAAAAGGGCCGGTCGTGGTGATTGTCCCAAATGACATAAGATTGTACTTTAATCCCATCACTACATTCATTGCGACTTGTTTTTTTTTTAGTATTATTCTCGGCGAAAGATTGTTAGGCTTTTATCATTCAGTTTTCAAATCTTGCCTTCATCTATCCTTTTCTTGGTCACTTAATCTCTTTGCCTCAGAATTTTGAAAGACTTTACGACGGGGACTCCTCAAAGGAGCCCGCTGCGATTTGGACGATTCAGTTAGATATTGCTGCTGGCCAGAGCACAAAGGATCGTCTCAATCCAGCTCCCGTCTTCTGAAGGTCAGACGTCGGAACCACAACTTCTCAGCTGCCTAGACGCCCCTTAAACTCCAACACACATATCTTTTCTCACTCTTTTTAACTCGGATTTCGGGGGGAAAAAGGCAAATGAAGCAGAGCATAACAATTTGCGTTTACACTCGGTTCTCTGCGTACTGACAGTAAAAAGAACAAAAACTGAATTGAGTCGTATCAGTATGTTGAAATCCACTTGAACGATTCCACCTCTTGGAAGTAGATATGCCTAATTCTTTCT
This sequence comes from Branchiostoma lanceolatum, assembly GCF_035083965.1. Lineage (NCBI taxonomy): Eukaryota > Metazoa > Chordata > Leptocardii > Amphioxiformes > Branchiostomatidae > Branchiostoma > Branchiostoma lanceolatum. The sequence goes on along the minus strand of NC_089722.1, from coordinate 4,578,255 downwards.
TGTCTTTGGTTTATGTTCTTTGAACTCTTTCTTACAAACCGTGGTTTCACTTCTCCAACCTCTGCTCTCCTCACCGGTAACACAGCCCTGCGGATGCAACGGACAAACGGGTTCAAGCAACAACTTGATGCTTTTATGAACTTCTTCGATATTTTGGTGCAACTGTTCCGTCTTTGGTGTCTTTGATTCAGGTGTGTTCTGTTTGTTGTCAATATGAGTGACTTGCCATAATTACAAGAGACTCATCCCCTTAAACATGTAAAAAAACTAGGGAAACCAGTGTAAAATCTTCTTTGACCAAAGCATTTAAGCTCGCTGATGATTTATGCATAATTCTTATAAGAATCCGAGGTTTACAGATCGTTTTTGACAAGTGTTGGAGGCTATGTCCACTTCTGAAGTCTGAAGTGCTATCAATCATTAATCCTACAGTCCGACACTGACTCATCAAGTGGACCTTACAGCTGCAGGTCCAACCCACTTCTGCTCTCCTCACCGATACCACCTTATTCAAACTTGCGGATTCAGCAGACAAACGGCTTCAGACGAAAGAGGCTCCTTGCTGTTCTTCTGAATCGCTTCGATCGTTTGGGTGCTACTTGTCTGCCGATGATGTCACTAGCAGATGAAGTCCTCTTCTTCCATTTGTCATTTTTTTGGTTTAAGATTCTTTGAGGGAGTAATAGCGGGCTGTGCATCAGCCTTGTAGAGGACTGGACCTCCCAGGGTCTTTACGCAAAAGGTGCAACCGTCGAGAATGGACAAGATTAATTATGTCAGCATATTATTCTTGGTCATTCTTCTAACAGAGCTCGTGATAGCCTTGTCTGACACTTACAAAACCCACCCCCACATAACCTTGAAACAGATTAAAGGTGACCATACCAACAAGTGCTTTCCATGTATTATGGTGTTTATAGTTTCACCATGTCTTTGATTGGTAAAATATAGCTGAGGGTGCTTCAATAAATATCTCGGTACAGTCAACTATGAATCTTGATTTCAGTTCTCATTGCCTTCTCTATCATTTCAAGTCAATGGTCTGGTGACTGCAATGCTGGTCTACAATAAGGATAATGGGTCGGTCGTTGAAGCAACGTTTCATGAACTACCGTGTAAAGCATTCCTTAGGCTTTCCTAAATTAATCCGAAATGCGCTGTGTCTGGATAAAGAACTGTGGTTGGGTTTTCTATGTGGCTCTTGATGAGAACAACGTACCTTGATGTGTATCTGGCAAGGGCTAACGGTAGGATGTCGGCCATGGAGTTACACCATGGGCCATCAAGAGGAAAATTCGTGCATTTACACCCTTGCACATGCATGTTCAATTGGAATTGAACACCAGCGGCACGGTGTGTACAGTGAAATATAGTAATGATATAGCAGAATTAAGTCATCAGAAATGCTTTAGCACCTTTGACACATTGCACACCCACGGATTGATAAAATCATGCTCATCAAAGGTCGTCCGCGACAGGCGATTTCAGGTGACGATTTTTCAACATCACCAGCCTGGGTGGGGTTCAACTGTCTGCCTGTCCGCCTCACCTGGTGCTTTTGACTGAAGTCATCATTTTGAGCCTTGACGTCACGTTCTGTGTACTCCGACTGGAGTCTGGGTCTCCGTCAACACAGTCTAGTTCAGGCCCGACTTCTCATCCATGTCGTTGTAACGTGTTTTCGTGGGTGTGGGGGGTTTAGGGCAGGGTTTTCTGATACAGAAATTGGTCGGGAAGTCAATATTGCCGCTAAAGCATCTTTAGAATTGGCGCCAAAACACCCATGCAATCTTTGTAGACTGCAGTTCACAATCAATTTAGATTGTTTACTTTAGATCTGCAAGGAGTGTCTCTTACGCCGATTTCCCGCTCAATTTGCTACACGTCAGCTACGTGTCCGAGGCACAGATTTGATATTTTCTTCATTTTATTGAAGACATTTCATATGAGTGCAAATAAATAAAAAAGTATTAAAAAAACTAGATACACTATCTCTTTTTTACACAGGCCTTGACACTATTGGTTGACAAATATGCAATATTGTGTGTCTAGCACTGATATAGGTAAACAACTAAGGTGGTTACTTACACATATACAGCACTAGAAAGCAAACAAATGATGCATCAGATCTGTGCAGAATAATACAGGGTTACTGCTTTAGCATGCCACCCTTGCTCTGGTAACCCACTAGACTCACTAGAGTTAGGTATTTCTAAGCAATGTTGCAATACAGAGAAATCATAAAAACAAGTACTGATCACAATTAGTTATAGAAACGGTGAAAGTTATCTTCTCTTGAAACAAATAAACCTTGTTGGTACCCCCGTGGGCTTGGCGTCACCGACGACCGGGGTGTCGATTTCTTCCTCTTGTCTCTCTGGAGCTTTTAAGAAAACGTGATGATGATGATTTTTTATTTATAAGGAACTCGCGGGCAAACACGCCCGAATTACGTCCTTATTATATGGTTTATATAATTACAATCACATAAAACAATGACTTGCAGTCCACTAATATTGCATTGATATGACTGATTCAAAACATAACGTAAAACAATAACGCAGTTAAAATCTATACTTTAGTCCTGTTATACAGCCGTATTACAAGTGACCCTCTCTTGGAACAAATAAACCTTGTTGGTACCCCCGTGGGCTTGGCGTCACCGACGACCGGGGTGTCGATGTCTTCCTCTTGTCTCTCTGGAGCTTTTAAGAAAATTTTTACCATTACCAAGGGTCCAGGGTGACCATGCCTGATGTTATGGTGGGGAGACCCCTGCCCACAAGCAGACAGGACTTAAGTCTGACTGCTGGGGTCTCCTTGGTATGGGTCCTGGATGGGGGGGGGGGGGGGTGGTATAATTAGTCTGATGTATTTGAAAACATATACATGAAAAATGATAAACCTTGCAAAAAGAAGAGACGTTGAGAGTCCATGATGACCAAATATTAATTTTCCTACTGTATATCTCAACTACGCGTTTTCGATATTTGCAAGACCCCTTCAGTTGTACTCTATAGATACGCGACAATTATATACTTCGTGTAGTCATCCCTGAGCAGATCGAATTGGAAGACTTAGATGAACACAAAGCCTGTAAATAGTTCCTCTACATCGATTATGCCTGGCTGGCTGTCGTTCAGTAAGATAGTAAATCGTTGTTTTGCTGATCCATTGAGCTTATATTTTGAAACTCCTTTTTTGAAACTCCCAGGTATTTTCCAAGTTACACTCATTTGACACTTTAACTGTCTTCGGGGCCATAGTGCAATAGACTTTAGTGGGTAACAATTTCATACCACTATCAGCTACTAGTATACTGCTTCTTGAATACTGTAAATTCATGTATGTTCAAAGGTCAATCCGTTTACTTTGCCGCAGATGATTTCACGAACATTATCGTGCAATGTGTGTAAAGCCGATGTTATTGACTATTTATCTATTGATATGCCTTGAAGTTATCTATTTGAAGCTCGATAAAATTTGCATTGATTTCGTTCCAAGATGTAATACTGAAACTTTCATTTGGCGCATCTGTAAATCATAGTCACAATGGCTCACGGATAAAATGTTCATTGAAGATTGGATTACACGATATTTAAAGGAGCAACTGCCATTCCATGGCTATATATAAAGTGCAGGAAAATAGGTCAAGGATTAGGTGCCGTTCGGCTAATGAAGTAATCCGTGTTTCTAACGCCATCCGAGTTATGTAGGTCAGGGAGAACAGAGGAACATCGTCTAATCTACTCAAGCATCAGAGGCTTCAAAGCAATGCATCGTAAAAACTGGGGCAGCTTCGTGGAATGTGCGATCTCAATCAAACGATAACTTGTTATTTCGAGCGAGGAAATCCCAACGGGAAGCTGTTGTGATGATTGAATGCTGTACATGGTCTGATAGGTAAGGTCGTCGCTCAGCTGTATCGATTCTGCTTGACATGCTTCAATGTGGGAATTCTTTTGTGAGTTCAATAGAAGCGCATTGTTCTCTTGGCGATGACCCAGACAGCCATGCCATCGGCAAGAGACTGAAATTGAGTTGAAGATCATGTCCATGCTGTTTGGAACACGATTTCAATTTAGCCTCTCTGTAACTAAGTTAAGCTTATATGACCTAAATGAGTTTGTATCTCTATCTCTCGAACCATGTCTCGTGAGACCTCCCTTGGTTTGGAAACTATCGATCGTTCGTACTGGCCTCAGCCAAACACTTGGCCGATAGTTTTTTTTTACGTCAAGACCATTCATAATAGCTCTTCTTGGCGTGCTGCCAGTTTTGTAAGACCCATACATTTCGGATCGTTCCTACGACATATACACCGCCTTCGTGCGCAGTTTAGACCTCAACGCCTGCTGGAGCTCGAGCAATTGTTGGTTGGATGATACATTGTAGATCATTGTACATATGATATTTTATTAACCAAAAATCCCAGCAGCAGAAACATCTGTTGCCACGAGGGACACAGGTCATCACTAGGGTAGCCAAATCCATCAGCAACAGGTGACTATTTGGTGGAATGGTTTCAGAAACTGGACATTTAAACCGACCACTTGGTGTAACATTGCGAGATGAAGGGGATATTTTTGTAGCAGACTGCGGGAACAGGAAAATTCACGTCTTCACCGTGCAGGGAACTTTTGTCACCAGGTCCAAACAGTTTGTCTTTTTTTTTCAAATCTTGTCTTCAAGCTTTATTTAGAGTTTGAAGCCTAGCTTCCTGCCTCTAAACCGGAGTCATTATCATGGGATGTATGTCTACCCCGCCTCCATCTTAAATACCTTCTTTCCTCTCGCAAGGTAGAACATAAATGGCTTTAAAACACATTTCTGTGGGGAACATGAGAGTTAGACTCCACCTGTTCGTTTCATTTTCTGATAGTCTGAGGGAAGAATGAGAGCCTGTTATGTTGTTTTTTTGTGCTTCTTTTTAGGTAGGTTCTTAAACCCAACAAAGCAGAAATATGTTTTATTGCCATTTTGTCGCATCTCTGATGATGATTAGAAGTTGAGAAACGCGCCCCATCCATCGTCTTCTCCGACTGACGCCTGGTACGTCAATCGAGATTGTGCGTCGTCTGACTTGGTTCCATTTCCCTCGTGTTTGCTCTTGCGCCTTTTTTTCACGCCATGACCTGCAATCGGTGTGTCAGGAGCCACCCGTACGGTCCAAGTTGAGTGTGAGACAGGAACAGGATTGTGAACATTCTTTTAGAATGTGACTTGGCAACGGATCCTTCGGAGAAGCTCCAGAGATTGACAGCCCAAGTTGTTTGAGACTTTCCGAGTATGATCTATTATGGAACTTGAGCAAACTTTATAGACATTAAGACGTTGACAGCTCTCTTTTGTTTGGCCTACTGCCAGGAGCAGAAAACAGTACGTGTGTAACGTTGATTCAAGTTGTTTGAGAGATTCCACCAGAATGATTTGTAGATCCTCGCATGGAACTAGAAGAAACTTTATAGACGTCAAGACGTCGTCAATAATCATTTACGACAGCTCTCTTCTGTTTGGCGTGCTGCCAGTAGTAGAAGACACCAGGCGCGTAACGTTGATTGGCAAAAGCTAATAAGCGTTACTCGTCTGGGGGCTACAAACTGCGTTATCTACACGCCCGGGGGGTTCCCGCCGTGGAGGTGGTTCCAGTGTCAGGCTGACAAATGTCAGTGTCTATTGAAACTGGCACTGCGAACGGAATAGATTATTTATGTTTTACACTGACTCCTGACGGACATTAGGGTTGTTTTAAAAGAAACATCGCCGATCACGCGGTGTCTCTCGTGTAAGAGTGTGCAGAAGACCTAAAAGATGTTAGTTGACTTGAAAGATGCAATCCCCAAGAAAGTATAGGATCCGTGTTATTTTTTGTGCCATTAAGAGCGTACTAATGTTCACATTAACACGTAAATCACAGAGAATCCGTCGGATCCTGCATCTGCTTCAATATAATTAATGATTACGTCATGCACATTAAGTTATTGATTTATAAATTTATTTTAGAGTGACCCATCTCAGTAGAATATAGAACATATGTCATTAACACATACATGGTCTGCAACAAATTATAATATACAAATACATACACAAAACTTGACAGAGCCATAATACATTATCAAGTATGTTCATGCAATTTCGCCTGTTTGCCTTTTCTTAAGCATTGCTTCATTAGGGTCGATTCGGCCTTCCTATCTGCCTGAGTCTTATGCGATATTTTCTAGATCCCCAAATTATCCCTTAATGTCTAAATCTATTATATATCATAACTTCGTGATCAATATTTCAAATCGTGCATATTTACACGTCGTGGAGACGTTGAGGCTTTTATAGATCACTTCCATCTTGTAGTTTTAAATGACTTGATTGTAAAGTGGCTTGGGTTCTATATTTAGACCCTGAGACGCTGGTTTGCAGTTCATTATTCCTTCGGCGTGTAGTCACCACCTGCCTATAAGTGGCATTTCTCATAGATCAGAATTATCTGCTGGCGATAGCATCTCATTTATAACATGGACCAAATAGTCGAATGATCGACCATATTGGATGACTCATATGTCTTATTTCACCGCGGAGACATCCAATCATAGCACGTTTACAGTAGATTAGATAATATACAATAGTCAACACAGCAGGTCCTACTACGGCTGGCCTTTTTTTGCCAATGTTCAATGATAATCTACTGTTTCAACAATATTGGCCTATTTAGCAATCTTAACACATTGCATAATCATATCAATAAGTGGCAGTCATTTTTGTGGGGAGAAAATTATCGGGTGCCATCTTGGAAAGAATGGATCGAGTATACCGCCCGTCTCTCTTCATCAGACTTTGTAAGTCGGTTGTCCAGCTGAGTCCCGCTTGTGTCCTTAGGGTGTCGAGATTTGTGCTGGCTTTAGGGTACTTTGTTGGTGATATCAACATCAGTTGTTGAACAGTGGCCGCCGAACTTGGAGCAGCCTTAAGTGTGATCAAACAATTTATGATATGAATGATATGATATGAAGCAGAAGGCCTTGTTCCGAGGATCGACGTGGTTTATAATTTTGAAACGTAATCAAAGAAAACAGGCCACGATACGCCAGAAATCATGCCGTAAAGAAATCCCGGCTGTTATCAATCGGAGCTTGTAAATTTAGACAAATTGAAATCAGCAGGCGTGGAGAACGATGTTGAATGTGCTAGGAATGCTCTCGGGATCTCCTCATGATCCTACTTGATGGCGCGGAATATTAGTAAATCAACTCTACGGGTGTCGCCAAGCCTCAGGATTATGGAATCAAAACTCGTTTTGTTCTGTAAGACATGTAATATAAACGTATGTGGCACTGAACACGACACGTTTTAACAGAAAATGTTCAAGTGATCTTGTCATGATCCTACTGGATTGTTCGGAATAAATCAAATCCACGCATTTCCCTAATCCTTAGAATTATGGTATAGGAACTCATTTTTTTGTAAGACATGTGATATAGACAAATATGACATTGGACAAAAACATCGCTATCCTTCCGATGTGTACTTGGTCAGAAATGGCTCTAAAATGCACCAGAGAGCATCTAGATTTTGACAAGTTTAAGGGAGAGACCCCCAACGAGATCGTGCCCTCTCCCTCTGACGTGGCCTGCATCCGACGACGTCAGGACTGGATCCTTCTGTCCCAGATGCTCATGAAACACCTGGCCCCTACCTTTTTGACACCAAACATGGGCTACAGCATTACCCATCCCCCACCCCACCCACCCCTTCAACGTATTTCGTTAGTCCTGGGGGGGGGGGGCATTGCGACCCCCTGTCACCAGCGAAAACTGCAAGGGGGGCCGCGACAATGCCAACTGTCCACTGCCTTCTCAAGACCCAAACACACACCCCAACAAAATTCCTTGGGGGCCCCAAACATAGTTATGAACAGTCACATAAAAAAGTCCACAACTTTATATAGTCTCCTTTATATGTTTGTGGACTTGTATTGCTCTTTCGCTATTTCAAAGTTCTCTTAAAGGTTCCAGAATTCATCCTGTTCTTTGATTCCTTTTGTATTATGGCAAATTGGTAGTCTATACAAATTTTCCTTAGCATCAGTCATTATGCTGCACAGTGTACCATATTGTCATCTATTCTTATCGCGCTGCTTGTATACCATACTTGGTTTCATGTTTGGTTGCTGTATATCTGGAATTATAATGTCAAAAAGACCCTTTCAAGGGAGTTTGGGTTACTTTGACTTTGTCAGTGGGAGACATTACGCTCCAGGAATCAGTCTTAGAATGGAAGGCAAATTCATAGTAATTGAAATGTTCTCTCTGTTAGAGATTTGATGAAATTATTTTCTTTATGATGTGGACATTCAAAGCAGAAATGAAAGTGGCGATGAATCCACCCCAGCTCAATCTCCACCCCCAAAGAACACCCCAAGTACAGCGAGCTCCCAAATGATGAGACACATTTGTTACTGCCAACAAAAAACAAAGCCATTCCTCCCTCTCCCTGAAACACCTCCCTCTCCCTAAACCACCGGCCTCAAGCTGCATGACCGGATCCATCTGTCAAAGAATGCTCAGGAGACACAGCGGCAGCCCTGTGCTGTGGAAGAGCGCCCTCTGTCTCCCCTCCCACAGCCCATGAAGCCCCCCCCCCCCCCCACAACAACAGCAGCACTGGAGCCTGCCGAAGCTGCCCTCACCACATGGACACCAATGCAGTTTGAGTGTGCGATATACAATACAATAATGTGCGAATAGACAATTTTAAGGGGATTGCAAAATAGTCATTGGATAGTGCTCAGACAAGTGACATAGCGCATAAATTACCAGTTCCCTGACGAGCATACTGTGGTAGACATATCGGACGTCTCTACCACTTCCACTTCCTCTCGATGTGTGGCAGACTGAGTGGACTGGCGCCGAAGTGATGAAAACATGAGGGTCAGGCATCATTTTCAAGAGGTTAATAATGTAATGTATAGATTTATGGAAGTTGAAATGGGGGAAAGAAGAAACGCTCTTAAGTATCTAACATTGTTCTTGTAATAACACAACCAAATGTCCGTACCTTCAAGACCTTTTCCTTAGATTGTAAGGACAGCGTCTGTTGGCACTTGAGCTCCTAGATGCTTTGACTGTAATGACAGATTAAGTTAATCACATTTCGATTGTGGTTTTGAATTCATCACACAAAATCAAAAGCTCCGTCTATTGAGAAAATATTTTTGGAATTGCTCCTATAGCGATTTCTACTGGCAGAATTGCCGACTTGCCTATTTTTGTTATCTCTAACTTGACCTATATATATAAATAACACTCGGGACGCTGAATTTCCAAACGGCAAGCAACCAAAGGTAGGCATGTCACACCATTTTTTTTGGTAAGGTATAGCTTGCTGAAATTGTTGCCAAAGTACAGATCAGATTCTTCCGCTTACCATGCTTTTTATCCTGTCGAAATCGGACAAAGTTGAAATTTTTTAGAATTTTTCAAAGTTGAAAAGTTGGACGTTTTTATTAGAAGACGCTTATCTATTGGCCCTATAGGAATGACTGACCTCAACATGGCACCAGAAATTACCACAAGTCCACAGTTATTTACATACTTTTTAATGTAACTCTTAAACACTTAGACCAATATTGTTAAAATTTTCAGCACTTAAAGATAATATAACTGGACAGACTGTCATGTTTTATTCTTGACACATCATCAGAATCTTATTTAATTAGCCCTAATTAACCCTTACTGATTTATTCATCCACAATAGTGCCAATCAATTAACATACATTTCTAAACATGCTAAAAACTGAAGAAGGAACTAGATGTTCCAACTTTCCTGTTGTTGAACAGATCATAATGAGAATAATGTATTTTTGCAGTCTTCACTAATTGCAAGATATGCAAATGAGGGTAATTATCCTCAACAAAGGGTGAACTAAACTGATCCTCAAAATACACATTTGTTTTACTTATCCCTATGTCTACTACCTATTCCCTAAAACAACTTTCAACTGTTAATCTACATTACATGTTGACTTAAGTACACGATTTTTTTAACCACAGGAGCATTATCAAATCTATACGAAGATGTGTTAATTGGCAATAAACTATTAAATGAACCATATATAATAAAAGGCATACATTGTTAATGATGTCCACTGATATTGGCTGCTACATGAGCTCACTGATGTTGTAAGCTTGCTGAAACAGGTTTTAACAATGTCTATACTTTAAAAAATTAATATTCCAATGATTAATCAGTTAAATATGCTAATTAACATCATGATCAATCAGACTGATGATAGTATGGTGCTAATCATTTGTATCAATACCTATGATACCCATCCTAATAAGATCTCTGATTGGTACAGATAATAAGTTACCTAGGCTACAGTACAGGGGACTTACAACTTACTTTCTGTACAGTACCAGTACTTAATTTAGTGTTCAAGTCATTCTCCTGAAGTAGCTTGACTCCCTTTGAAAATTTGAAGAAGGAAATTGAATTTGGTCACCAAGCACTAGATCTGTTGTTTGTGTAATCTTCAACTTGTTCAAGTTTGCTTGAAAGCAGTCCACGTTCTCTGCACAACTGTACCGGATATGCCACCTTTGTATCCACTGGAAAATAAAATAAAAAGACATCTAAATGAAGATCATACAACTGTGTGACAAATTCGGACTGCAGTATGATCGTAACGCTAGTGTATATACACAACATAATTACGACAGTGGAAAATTGTTTGTCGCGTCCAAAGTATGCCATATCATCGGATATGAAAGGTATATTACATTCAGCATAATATACATGACCATTCTACGGTTAAATAGTACAGGATTTATGACTATAAGTTCAATTTAGATACAGACAAAGTGCGCGATCTCACGCCCCCGGCCCCGTCACGTATGCCCGCAGAGCGCACGCCATTTTTCGGGCTGTCGAAAAAAACTCTCAAAATGTATCGCTAAACCCACAAGCCAAACTCGCCTAAATAGAAACAAAAACTACACCGTGATGACCACAATATATCTATATTTGCGACAGTATAGGGACAAAGTTGCTAAGTTCAAGAAAAATAGCAAAAATATCCACTTACTTCTGGAGGTTTCTCCCGTTTCTTCCATATCTCCCGCCTAGAATGACGTACAAATTTTGTCCCACCGCTGGCGTGAACCTTGATCTCTGCCCTTTCACCTGAAACCATTCCCAGAGTTCTCCGAACCGCGGCGGCTTGTGGCTTTTGAGTTGAAAATGGGACTTCCGCCGGGCGGGCCTCAAAATCGCGTGCCGCGTCCGCGGCGTCAGAACGGGGTGGTTTTTCGGCTGCATCTCCAACTTGCATGATTTTTAGCTCCTTGTTCGATAAATATTTTCATCTAGAAAGATGATAGTGTGATAGCAGACTTTTCATAGATTATTGACAACGATTTTCATTGGCATAATTCGAACGGTTGATTTTTAAGATTATTTTTAAAACAATTACTGCCTCGCGCGCTGCCGCGTTCTAATGCAGAAACGCGGAGGTTCGACATGCCTACCAAAGGATAAAAATCTATTTTTACACGCAAAGGTCAGAAAGTTTTGGTGGCTAGGGTCTATAGGTATCATGAAAAAAGAATCAGTTAAGTCTATCTTAGAGAAAAATCTTCCGGTCCTAAACCAAAGCTAATTTGCCATCTTAAACTTAGGAATATAGAGGCACTTTTTTAAAGGTCGCAAGTTAATAACTGGCCTGAAGCCACCCGATTTCTTGTGCTACATATATAATATTATATAGTATGTAATACCTAGTATGTAAGTGAAAACCCAGCCGGCTAGGCTGTGGATGTCGCACGAATGAAGGTCAAGGTTCACTTCCTTCTGAGAAATTCTCTACGGTCAATCCTAACATTATTAACATGTGCTGGTATGATGATCTGCAGAATCGACTTGTTTTTCTTCAGTTCAACAGTTTCGCCACAGTACTAGTGCTGCAGTTATTTGCCTAACTGGTTAGAACAAAGTATCAAAATAGACAGAATCTATCGTAACAGTGCTCTTGGGCAATTGGATCAAGCCCGTTTGAATTCGAATATTGATGTCAAAGAACTAGTACTAGCTTCTTTCGCAACCATTTAACTACGAAGGGCTGACACAACTTTATGGGCTGGTGGACAAAGTGTATTAAAGACTAAACTTTCTGCTACTAATGATGAATCGATGATATAAAACACTGCAGACAATGTGACTAGCAAAGAATAGACGACGTGCACAATGATGGCGCATCTGCGCTGATGATAAATTACTCATCGTTCAAAATAGCCACTCGGGTCCTATACTAGTGGGATATCACAAATCACACACACTTCACGGCAATTTTCATTTCCCCAGACTGTAATACAAATGTATGGACGGAGGCTGATGCTACTTTATCTCTTTCAGAAGCCTCTTACCAGCGTGATATGAACATGTATCGCTCGGAGGTATTGGGAGACATTGCGATGCATTTTCAGCAATAACTCCTCGGACATTCGTCTTCCGGTATCAAATATCATAGAGATTGCACATTGTTACATGACAGAGGGCTGCATTATCCTGGGCGTCGTGTTCTAACGGCGTATGCATCTTTCATTCCCCTCTGGTAAATAGGCTGTTATTTGCAGCCGGTAAGACGGATAGCTCCGCGCTAGATAGTCCCTTAGAGGAGGAAATGGCCCAATCTCGGCGTTGCCATCACTTACAGAGCCGGGCTTAGCATGCTAGCAACAGGCCCTTTCGCGCCGGGAACACAATTCCTACAGATCACCTCGCTTTGTGGGATGGCAGGGGGCCTGTTTGTGGCAGAGGCCGCTGATGACACCGCGCTATAACCATTACTCTCTGAGCATCTCTGGGACCCGACTTATTCTTCTGCCTTTGACCTGTTTCAGCTAACAGAGATGTGCCTTGAGTAGATGTAATTAAGGCCAGCAGCATAGAATGGATGAGTTTTGCCGCATGTCAGCTTGAAACGTCTACATCTAAAGTATTGTATCTTGTAAGATCTTGTGTTAGGACGTTAATGGAACCACGATATAAGTAACCATTACTCTCAAAATACATGGGACTCGGCTTATTCTTCTGCCTTTTACCCGTTTCCTGACGGAGATTTACCTCCAGTAGATGTAATTAAGGCCAGGAGCCTACGATAAAGGAGATCTTGGCATGTCAGCATCAAACGTCTACATTTAGAGTCATGTATCTTGTAAGATCTATTGTTAAGACGTTGATGAAAATCATTAATCTGTGAACCTTCGGGGGCTTAATCTCATTCTTCATGTTGACCTGTTTCCTAACATAGATGTACCTCTGATAAGTGCAATTATCGTCAGGAGTCAGGACAGAATGAGATTTGGCATGTCAGCTTGAAACGATAAATTCTTTTATCCTATTGGATTTGGTGTTACATCGTTGATGAAACTGAGTTATGACCATTGATCTATTCAGCTTCTAAGATTCAGACTTATTATTTATCTGTGATCTAATTCCTGACAAAGATGTACCATCAATAGATGTGCAGGAGCATGGAATGAATGAGATTTGGCATGTCAGCTTTAAACGACTACATCTAAAGTCTTATGTCTTGTAAGATTCAGTTTAGGAAGTTGATGGAAATAGGATATGACCATTAATCCGTACAGCTTCAGGAGACCAAACTTACTCTTTTATCTGTGACCTATTTCCTTAAATAGATGTACCTCCAATAAATGTAATGACGTCCAGTAGAATAGAATGAATGAGATTTGGCATGTCAGCTTGACACGTCTATATTTAAAGCCGTGTATCTTGCAGTATTCAGGGATAGGACGTTGATGGAACTTAGATGTAACCATTAATCTATACAGCTTCATAGGCTCAAATTTATGCTTTATCTGTGGCCTATTTCTTGACAAAGATGTACCATTAATAGATATGATTATGACCAGGAGCATGGAATGAATGAGGTTTGTGATGTCAGCTTCAAATTCTTTATTTCAAGTCTCGTATCTAATAAGTACCACTGTTAAGACCGCGATGGACGTAAGATATCGTTAGCGTCAGCACGGCTTATCATATCCGTTATCTCTGACCTATTTCCTGACAGTGATGTTCTTTTGATAGATGTAAATATGGTTAAGAGACGAAAATGGGATTTGGCATGTCAGCTTCAAAAGTCTACATTTAAAATCTCGTATCGTTTAACCCTAAGTACCGCTGTTAAGACCACAATGGGAATAAGATATAAGCAGTCGTCAGCACAGCTTATCATATCCGTTATCTTTGACCTATCTCCTGACAGTGATGTTCTTTTGATAGATGTAAGCATGGTTAAGAGACGAAAATGGGATTTGGCATGTCAGCTTCAAAAGTCTACATTTAAAATCTCGAATCGTGTAAGCACCGCTGTTAAGACCATGGTGGGAGTAAGATACAAGCAGTCGTCAGCACAGCTTAGCTTATCCGTTATCTGTGACCTATTTCCTAACACTGATGTAGTTCTGATGGATGTAATTGTTGTTAGGAACCTAGAATGAATGAGATTTGCCATGTCAGCTTGAAATGTCTACAATTAAAGTTTCCTATCGTGTAAGATTTAGGGTTAGGACGCTGATGTACGTATAGTAAAATATAACCATTAACCGTACAACTTCCGGCGACCGAACTTATCATTCATCCATGACCTGTTTTCTGCAGCTAACAGAAATGTACCTCCAATAGATCCAAAAGGCCAGCAGCATAGAATGGATGAGATTTGGAATGTCAGCTTAAAACTTCTACCTTTAAAGTATCGTGTAAGATTCGGTGTTAAGACCTTGATGGAAGGAAGATCATCTCATCCTATGCATGTATTTTGATACTCGTATGGTTGCAAAGAAAAGCAAGCCTCAGTTTTAGATAGAGAGCCAGTGGATCCTGGATGTCCACATTCACACGGATGAGGCCCACAACATGTAGTGATTGATAGATGCAAATGTGGCCGGTAACCTAAAATGAATGAGATTTGGCTTTTGGATCATTGAGTGCTTAGCATCCCTTGCACTAATGTACTTCTGATAGACGTGATTATGGTGAGGAGTGTAAAATGAATGGGCTTTTGGTATCTCAGCTTAACTTAAAACGTCTTTATGAGGATGTTGCGGTCTTTCATTATGTAGACGTCGAAGGTGATTGTGGCAAACTTTGCAGTAAGAAGATAGAAGTCGCAAAACATGAACCCTAAGGAAACCTATGCCATGATTTATTTTAAAGATCCTCCATGTCGCAATACCGCAACAACGTACTACACAGTCATTTACTGCTTATTGTAATCACAAAAAGCGAACATACATAAGCAGGGTGAATTGAAGATCCGCATAATTTTCTACCACGTTCCTCCGTAAAATACACAACGCATTGTCTTCTTGTTCCTCAGAAATGTTGCAACATTAAAGGTAATGCTGGATGAACCTTAGCGTCATATGTAGCGTTGTTCAAGTTACTTTGTGTTGTAAAGTTGAGCGCACACAAGGGAAATACGTGCATTGAATTGTCTTTTATAACGACGCTCGCTAAAAGGGAAGCTGGTACAATATAGATATGACTTAGAGTTCCAGAAGTCGGACGTGGCGTAATCAAGTTATAAATGTCGGCGCCGACGCATTATATAGGTCTAGTGAAGATTGAAATGATCGTGATATTTTTATTAATCGCTGTTGTCTTTAGTTGCTACATAGATTAAAAGCTGGGGATGCTGCCGAAATTTGTCTCACTTCTGTGATGTCTTTTGGCACCAAGAAGAATAGCATCGGAAATCTTCCCATTGTGTACAAGAGAACTTCATAGTGTTGTTATCTCTCAATATTTTTTTCACTTATCTACTAATATGATTTCACATTATGTCAACATTAATATGCAAATTTGAATCATAATTTAAATCTGATTTCATTCCATAATGTTTTGTTACTAGTACATGACGTCAATGTACTTATTTGGTAATATTATGTTATGTTTATGTTATCTAAGTTACTCTGGTTTTATATAAATTTGTAGGTAACATAATGTTTTGTTATTTCTTGCAACTTTGCTTGAATTTTATGTAAACAACTTTGTTTCGGGTTTTCCCCCAAGGCTCATTGAAAAACGCCAGCTGGCGATATGACTCTCCATGGTGAAATAAATAAACAAACAATGTAACTTGCTTCAAAGCCTCCAGAAACTTGACCTCTCAGCACAGTCCTCTTGTGTTTGTCGCGGGCTGCACTGTCTATGGCGTTACAGTAGCAATCCTGTGTGGTGGTAACAGATTGGTCAGACATGTACCAATATATGTTCTGCCGACTTTTACATGAATACAGGGAAATGCATACAGGAATTTGAAATGTTTAGTTGAATAGGGACAATGTCTGGGTGACATTAAAAAAAAGAGAAGAAAAAAAGATGCTGCATGAAAATGTCTGACACAAATGGTACACATGAGGCAAACCCACTCCAGTCGGAGAAGACCACACATGTACAGTACACATCCACTATAGCCAGGGAATCTCTGGATTGGTACAAGATCAAGTCCCTGCAGATTAGCCCTGCCTCTCCCCGGCCCACTGCTGAACAATCGCCATGTATAGATTATCTCACTTTTGGCAGGTGCTTTTGGAATGAATTATTGACATTGACCGACCTTTGGGGATAGAAATTGACAATGAAATGAAGATGAATTCCCACGCGACCGACCCACACGGAGAACCGATAAATCCGTCATAGCGGACTGGCTCCCCTGGTCAGGTGAAGGTCGTTCCTTCTTGGGCCACAGTAATTCCTATGGATCTTTGTCAACAATTACAGAGAGAAAGAGAGATAATGGTTTATTATAAAAGTAACAACCTTTGTCGCACCAGGTTGAATTCTTGGCATGTCTAGAAAGTGATTAGAATATAGGGGATTTACAAACATTCAATATTCAAACTTTACAATCAAAATTCAAACATATTTTCCCGATCAAAACGCCAATCGTGAAATCTAACTCTGACATACCTTAGACATCAGTATCAACTGCTGGTCATTGAACAGAGGTTCAAAGAACGGAAGTTTGCTGGGGGGTTTTCGTTTAGTTGATAGGCGAGAAGCAAGACGGACCTCTCTTAGGACCAGAATCTGTTGAAACAAGACTTCAGCCAGTTCGGGAACACAGGTCCTTTAACAAAACCCGATGGTGTAGTTGTGTACAGTGCGTTTAGGCGTCCAGCCTGTACGCCGAGATTGGGAAATTCTTAGAGAAAATGATTAGCGGTGGAATGGCGTTGCCGTCTGATGCTGCACATTCCATGACGGTGATGTGATCTGACAGATCTGATGGACTTAAAAGTCACGATCTTTTTTCTTTGTGAGTCAAGAGTAAACCCGGATTCATCTACATTGAAGATCCAAACTGTGGTCGTTTCTGGCTGTTTCTTAGTGTTCTGTTGTGAATTACAGTTTCAACAGAGCTGTGTCATCCTCATCATCAATGCGGCATGATGCTGTACAAAACTGAGGAGGGTTGTCATTGTCCTTCAGAGTTTATTTTACCTGTTTCTGAAATGCTCAAATGGCACCGTAAGGCAAACATACCCGTACTTACACATTTTTATTGATATTTCCTTCGTAGAAATTGTGTCTAAAACGTTGCCCCCAGCGTAATTCCCGATACTTCACTTACCGTGCATTCGACAGTGCAGTGTTGCATATAGCTGCAGCTGTAAACTAAGAATAGAAAGCATAGTGAAAACACAATAACTTTAATTGACTCTCATGATCATGTCATGAATGTTAACATGCGTCCTAATCTAATAAGAATGAGTTTTACTGCTTTCTTGGAACGGAAAGTTTTCATCAAAATCCTATTTGCTCTGAGACCGATTCATTATGATTAAATTGATAGTGCTAGCCACATGGCGTCATGTAGAAGTATTTAATCTGAACGAGAAATTGGAAGTTCTCTGTGTCGTAAACTGTAATGTGTGGTGAAACAATCTCTGGCCATGATATATGATGTCCGTGGAGATACAAGCTGCCTTATGTGAAAAAGCTTATATAACAAGTATAAATTGACATAAAGACAAAGAAATATAATTGAACTTCCTGTTTCTTGCTTCGGCAGTCGCGTGCGTAGTGTCCTATACCATACCGTTACAGTTGTAGCATTGCTTCGTCCTGAAAAGAAAGGAAAAAAATATCAGGCAGCTGGCCGGTCACCTGTTGGGGTGCGCCAGTCACCTGCTGGAGTGCGCCAGTCACCTGCTGGAGTGCGCCAGTCACCTGCAGGGGTGCGCCAGTCACCTGCTGGGGAGCGCCAGTCAGAATAAGTACAAAACAAACATTTTTTCTTAGAATATACATATTGTCAACAACAAGGTGAACCATCAAATGCAAATATTTTGGAGGCCTTCACTGTTCATTCAGTCCGTCAAAAGTAGAAATATACGTTAGCTAGCATTGGTGACTTTTCACAGCAATCAAATAACTTAATGTAAATAAAGAATGAGAAGAAGATAATCAACCTAATGCCAGCGCACGTGGGTCCCATCTTAGGTAATGGGTCTCAATCTTGTTTCTTCTTTCTGCTGCGATTTGTTCTGTTATATAGTGCGTCTTCACAAAGGAAATGAAGTGATTTGATACAAGTTTTTGACCTGTCTGCTTGAAAAATGAAAAGTTCTGCTAAAAAGTAACAGGTTAACATTTAAATTAGTATTTTCCGATAAATCTTCTAAAATAACTATTGCATAATCTAGTCTTGAGGTCTCGGGAGTCTTCTCCTGCATCTTGAGTGGGCTCGAGGTCTCGGGGGCCGTCATCTCACCCATCTTGGGTGGGCTCGAGGATAGTTGACTTTTCACATGTTAACATCATATAATCTTTATTCTAGCAGTATGAAAAGTACAAACTGCTTTAAGTTTAACTGTTCCGCAACGACCACGTATGCCAAAACACACGACATAGTGGACAGTAAAGTGGAACTGGTATGTTCTGTAAGACAACGGTGCCCCACGACCATCCTGGTTAACGGACTGATAATGGTGACCTTGACACAATATCACCTCTTGGTGACCTTCCTGTCCCTCTTCCACGCATCCCGGCTGCCGAAGATGTAGGTGTCCTTGTGAACTTCTCCCTTCCCGACTAGATGTAGAATGTTCTTTGAAAACAGTCCGTGTTTTACAAGCAAGGGACAAAACTGTAATACTAGGATTTATTGTCGAGGACATTGAAAAAAAAACGAGATGAGTTTTAGGCACCTAGGTTTACGAGCAATGAACAAAAAAGTTATGCAAACAAAGTAAGTAATAGATTTAGCCCATTGGGAGTATTCCAAACCTGTAAAGTAGATAAGGGCTTAGTTCATTTATATTGTACAGTATACTTGTTTATTGCATGGAATGTCCTTTCCAACAAAAGTTTTATTGCCAATACACAAAGTGACTGTCGTATAAGTAATTTTGCGTTGTTACGATCCGGATCTAGAGTCAAGGACATTCAAAACATTTGGTTTAGTTCGACGAACCCAACTTTATGAGCGCTTTCAAGGAAAAAAAGCACATTGTGACCTCTGCATATTACGGAATCCTTAGATGCTTAAACTAGAGAACAATACATTTTATTTTCAGTAGAGTTGCCTTGTTTGTTTCACAAAGAAGTCCCAAATTCCAAAGTTTTTGTCACTACAGCCTGTAAAATCCTAGGCCTTGTGTATTTACTAGATGGACTTATTGTAAAGGGGTTTAAATACTGAGACTGTTGGACGCTCAGGTTAAGTACTGTTTTATCTGTAAAGCTAATATAACCACCATTCGGCGAAACACATTGATTTGTGTATCTGTATAGCCGGTATAACCACCATTCAACTTAACACAGTCTAATTCATTACTGCACTTAAGTCTCACAAACTGCCGTATGGATAAACCTGTGTTGTTACTTGCGAACTTAGTGAACCTCTGTTCTCACCAGAGTGACAAAAACGTTCAACTTCATAAAATAAGATTGGTTCTGGGGAGCAATTTTTATCAGAAACATATGTGGTGACTTTAGCACGGAAAGGTCAATGTCAGAACCTGCAGACTAGACAACAGGTTTTATATTTTCTGTTGTTTATTGCATGAAGTGCTCCTCCCAATTCAAAAGTAATTGCCAATACACAACTAACGTAAAACTCTTTGTTGCTTTATGGATGACGTGTATAAAATCTAAAGCACTGTAAGAATGAGACAGATATTAGAACTGGTTGGCATAAAAAAGCCTTAAAGTTCTTGCAAGAGAAGCGCTTTTAGACCCGTAAACTGAACAACAAGGACCGATGATTTAAGACTTGCAAAACTGGTTTTACATCTTGACCTGCAGCCCCTCAGAGACTGTAAACCAGACAATTGATCATACTCTGTTTATATTTTCTGTAGTATCCCTGTTAATCGCACGGATGAGTCCCAAGGTCCCAGTCCAGACTTAACTGCAAACACACAAACAGAAAGACGGTCCTAAAACCTCGGGTTATTATTACAATACGTTATCTTGACTCTCAATCCGGGCAACTTCCTTTGTTCGCTTCCCCTCGATGGTCGGCTGATAGTGCAGACAAATTAAACTTAGCTCTCGTTACGTGCACCACTGGAACCGTTACCATGGCAACCCTGATGGACGTAGATAACCATGAATTTAGTTTTAAGACAAAAGTCATCCCTGAAAAGTCTTTACGCGATGGTCGTTTTAATTGCATTTACCGGGCGCCTATTAGTTAGTAGACATTCTCTTATTCAATAGCTTGGCCCAGAATGCGTACCTACATTCACTAGTAAACCTCCTGTCAGATTATTAGTTTGTATGAATTGATGCCTCACAGACTATGTTGATGTTGTGCCAGGTCTTCTCAGCATCAGCAAACTGCTTCTCCAGGAGCATCAGCAGCAAGTAACTGGGACCACTGCCCCATGTTGTTTCTGTACAGCACAAAGTCCTTGCACCTGGATGGTTCTGGTGGAGGGACAGGAGTGTTGCCTATAATGTTGCCTCCTTGATATCGTTACATTCCCACCAGGAAATTAGTTTAAAGTATTTCTGAAAACTCTTAGCGCAATAGTCGTTATGTTTGCATTGAGTGCTGTTAGATTCCCAAGTGCCTCAGAAGAATGTTCGTATTGAATAGCTCGGTGCCCATGAGATTGACTCTGTTTATGTCCTTGTGGAGTTACGAATAGAGGAGATTAAACTAAATTTGGAGTTAAAGTTGAACGATGTCAGAAAGAAAGTTTTGCCAATCAAGCCATAGAATGAGCATCACTATTTAACCAACCGGGCATTCATGCATGTTCACTGAACACACTTAAACACAAGGCATTTGCTAGAAACGTAAATATCTGAACGAGCAAGTAGGTAGTTTACAACCTTACCCGTATTCTTTCACTGGCTCCTACTCTCCAGTTTTATATCATGTATGTTTCACCCGGGTATTCTCACATATGGTAGCAAGTTACACAAAGAACGCAGTGCAGTCTTTCACACAAATGACTGTCTCTCTTGATATAGTGTGTATTTTAACGCCGTTGAACTTGACTAGGCTCTACAACATTCACAAATGATTTATGAACGCCCCACCGTCCGAGCTGACTTGATCCCCTTTACAGCCAGTTTACAGGTTTACAAGGAAATACACGACTGGTAACATCATAAACTGGCCATGTCTTAAATCCATACGTTTTGTAGTATATTGTCAGTTTTATACCCACTGGCTAATAAATTGGTATAAAATCTAGAGCATCGGTCCGATAACGACCCAATATTCAGCATATTATAACACTTAATAATCCAATGTATATAACAAGAAACTGAACATCTTTTTAGACATGACAAGCCACAGCTGAAGTCTTTACAATTTTTTACATGTTCCCTTCAGAAGTCATAACTTTTAGAGCGGGAAACTAAGGCACAAGTTGTCCTGACCGGGCGATTACTCTCCAAGGATTATGAGTTCAAACATTCAAGTCACGTATTTCCGTAGACTGTACTCTGCACACACGTGACTTCAGTTGTAGACTGTACTTTGCACTCATGTTGGTAGGCTCGCCTTGATCCCGTTACAGCCAATTACAATGTTTACAAGGAAATACATGACCAATAGCATCATAAACTAGCAATGTCTTAAATCCGCACGGTTTGTAGTATATTGTCAGTTTTATACCCACTGGCTAATAAATTGGTATAAAGTTTAGAGCATCGGTCCGATAACGACGTAACCTTGCATTCTTATTCAGTATATCATAACACTTAATAATCTAATGTATATAACATCTAACCAAGCTAGATAAACTTTCCCACTAATGATTCATTGACAGCACTGTCACCTAATTTAAACATTATTCGCCTTTATAAGTCGGACTCTTGTGCGTATATGCAAGTCCACAGAAGTCGCGAATTAACACTTTTTTTTGGTTTAGGTAAAGTTTGTGGCCGGAAAGTTAATTTCTTTGGTTCGAAAACCAGGCTGCACAAAGGTGTGCTAAAGTAGAAAACGACTTCTTACCCGCGAACTGTACCTGAATTTAAAAAAAAAAGGTGTAAATATGCACTTATGCGCACATGAATATACGCACAGGTGTGAGGGGGCCTGAAGTTCTCTCATTTAGTTTGTAAGCACGGCACAGCGCAAGCATAGCCTATGTACGGTATATCAGTGCCGTGTTATTTCCCGTTTCCCAATCGATTTTGCTCGCGCTCCTAACGGAACAAATTGTTTCGTGGGTTTGGGGAGATAAGTAAAGCGGTTTACAGAATTTGCTTGCTCCGACACATGCAGGGACGATAAAGACTCCGTAAAATGATTAGTTAAGAACATAATTATTGACTACATGGTGTAGCTAATGCTACGGATAATACACATCAGAACAAGAAAAGCCTGCAGACGCTCCATCTTCTCATATCTCTTCTCTGTCGTCCTGAGTCTGTTCTCACTGGTCCTCTCCATCCACACATCGGGTGGGGGGGTAAAATTCGGCGCAAATGTAGCGTACGGAAAATATTATAATTCTGTGGAGAGACAACTGGTAGAGGCATGCCCGTAGCCAGGGGGGTTCTTATGAGGCGATTTAGTATTATCACCTTTTTTGCCTCCTCCTCCATTTTGTGTAATATGAGCCCAAGTTTTTGCTTTTGTTGATGATTTGATATATATCTTAGTCTCTTTTTTGATATGCGCTTTAGTTTTGTGCTAATTTTGTAAAAAAAATATTCTGTATTTTAGTCTTTTATCTTTCGTACGCCTTTAGGTTTATTCTAGTCGTAAACGTCTCAATGCGTGAAAGTTTGTATTGAACTGACGCTTTGTAGTAGCCTTCGGCTGGTTAGTTACAGCCAAATAGATAAATCAAATCAAATTAATGGAGACGTTTGATAAAGACACTAAAGATGCCTGTAGGTAACATAATGTGGCATATTCACACGGAACTTTACAATCTCGACCAAACAGAACCGCCGAAAGGGCAGGATCCGGACATACCAAGACGCCCCCATACTCGTACTGCTGCGGAAGTGCCCCGGGCGATGACTTAAAAGCCTTAGGATGCAGGATGAATTTGGTGTAGCATATACATGTATGTACACAATATGTGAATGAATTGTGTGGCACTAGACTTGTGTGGCACTGTACATGTGTGGCACTGTACATGTGTGACACTGTACATGTGTGACACTGTACATGTGTGACACTGTACATGTGTGACACTGTACATGTGTGACACTGTACATGTGTGACACTGTACATGTGTGACACTGTACATGTGTGACACTGTACATGTGTGACACTGTACATGTGTGACACTGTACATGTGTGGCACTGTATATGTGTGACACTGTAAATAGGATGCCTAAGAAGATGACTCAGATTCTAGCGGTTTATTAATGCGTCAGATTTCCTACAAAATCTTGTAAAAAGTCCTGTACTTCTGCCAAAAATATGATATTGTGTCAAACTATCTTCACTCTCACCCCTGTGTACTTTTGTCAACCAAGTCAAGAAAATGATTTCTATCACAGAATCCAGACGCTCACTCTCATTCCTATGTTTGGGCACCCAGTCGTATAGCTTCATATGTAAAGCTTACACGGGAAGAGCACCTGGTATTGATGCAACATTTTTCGTTCGATTTCCAGGAAAATCCCGTTAAAAGTTTCTGTATTTCTGCCAGAAACACATTTTGTATCATATCAAATATCCTCACCCTGTGTTCTGGCACCCCTGGTGATAGCCTCATAATGGAAGCTTACGGGCATGATGAAAGGGCAAAGAACATGGTATTGATGAAACCTTCTTTGTTCGACTTCCTGAGAAATCCGGTTGAAAGTTTCTATACTTTTGCTAAGAAACCATTTTGTATCAAATCATCATCACTCTCATCCATGCATGTGTTCTGGCCATGGCACCCCTGCCGATAGCTTCATGATGAAAGCTTACACGGGCAGAGAACATGGTATTTGTTCAATCTTTCCCGTTCTATTTCCTTAGAAATCCTTTGAATGTTCTTGTACGTTTGCCATGAGACTTATTTTGTGTCAAACCATCCTCACTCTCTTTCATGCGTGCTAATCCCCGACTGATAGCTTCATATTTAAAGCTCACATAGGCAGAAAGTCTGGCACTGATTCGACCTTTTCGCAGTAAATCGAATCACGTTTTTATCATCGGGCGCAGATGTGGTCAGAGATCAACCCGATGTGCCTGTTCTTTCACGCCGCCCTTTCGGCGTTTCGCCATCCATTCACAACCCCATTCCACTATAGCGGCGACCTCGCTGCGATCGCTCTGCGACGTAAAGTTTCACAGAACGCTGAACTTATTTTAGAGATAAATCACGAATCTATTTAACGCTTTGCGTGTGCTGTTGTCTTTTTAGTCAAACTTTGACACTTTGCATGGTATTCCAATGATTTAGTCAAGTTTAACACAAATTCGATTTAGGTCGCAGCGAGAGCGCATCGCGATCGCCGTCTTATGGAAAGGGGGCCTCAACCGCCATTTCGGCGCTTCGCCATCCATTCAGCAGACAGCCCGGTCGGTAAAATCAGACAGGTCAGCAAGAAATTAATGGCGTAATTTCCGCCGGTTTTCTGCGCGCTTCCTACGGGGAGAGTGGCGAGGAAATTTGTCGATTTCCCGTCTCCGTCCGGTTCCGGTTCTCTCCATGGTGCTTTTACTTGTCCAGGGGGCAATCTACCGTTATTTCAATAGCTCAGCATAGGACTACATGAGGCCATGTTGGTTCTATTATATGGATGAAACCCTTTAGGAACCCTAAAAGTGATGCGAGCGTGCGAAAAAAAGTTTGGTTAAAAAATACTTTATTATAAAATCTGAGTGGTCAGAAGATTCACAGGAAGGTTCAAGAAATGACAGTATACATACAGAATGTGGTTTACCGGACAGCAGATTCTTCATTTTTGTTCTTTTTACATCTTTAGATTCAGAATCGACTTGGACATTATTCGACATAAGTCTCCGTTTTTTGTCTTCAAATTTTGCTTGGAATGTACGGCATGTATTATCTCATTTTGCAGCTGTTTTGTACGATTTACGATAAGGTAAAAAACTTCTTGCCCGTGTGGATGTCACCCAACTAGTCGAATCAACATTGGCCTAACTTCTCTACCCTGCCGGGCTCTGTCTAACTGAAATGTAACGGAACACAAACTACGCCATAGCCGCGTACCAAACCTGCCAGCTGGCGATAAAGAAGCCATATAATCCTGCAGGCAGACTCCCTAAGGGCTTTAGGCACATGCGGGAATGGACGTTTATATTACTTTGTCGTGTTTCGAGAAGCAAAAGTCCTGGAGAAGATTGTGTCGTCTACTGGGAGGAAAATCATGAGATCCATTGAATGAAAAGGGGAAAGGAAAATCCTGGTTTTTGGAACGAGGTTTTAGACAGTGGTTTGACATTCGCGCTCATTAAGCCGTGACTAGCCAGTGCATTTAAGGGAAAGGTCATTTTTAAGTGTAATCAATGTTCATTACCATGTGGGCACTGAGTTTTTCCATTTTTACCTCTAGTCTCGTTTACCTCATTCCCTTATTTTAACGTCATGGTAGTACGTTAAGAACCTCTGACCAATTCCAAATGATTTGAAAATCTGAAAGTTGTAACCAGACATCTTCAGCAAGTCTTCGATTGCCTATTCTTTTCAGGAAATTAGACAATATCAGATGGAATGAGTCAGGAACTATGGCGCCACAAGGAAGCATTATTTCGCAGACTATGAAACAGGACGGACTGACTTGCCGTGGCTATAACGTAGGGGTAGCCCTACTGACAAGAAAGTACAGGATGTAGATGCATTAAAAGATGAAAAGAGTTGTCTAATGAGACCGCAGCTTTTAATATTGTTCTGGCTTGTTTTTTGTGCGTGTCAAAATTTGAAAATCACTTGAAACTTAAAAGAACAAGTTTTGCACTGTATAGTGTAACAACAGGATATTTAATTCCCTAGCGGTTGCACTTTACGTAGAGCGTGGTTCTTGCTACGTTTCCGATACGTGGCGCTTAACGACCTGACATTTTGGTCCACTCCCAGTCACTCTGCGCCGCCCAGGGACACTGCTTTAATCTTAAACTTCTTACCTTTCTTCAAGGACCCTTGAATGAGCCTGAAGAAGCTGTTCAGCAGATGATAGTAGGCTTTGTCATTGTTCGGTGAAGATATTGAGAAAAGTGTGCCATCGATAGCACAGCACAGAACTGATGATCTCCTGTCATGATTGGCCACGATTTGCACAGCCTTGTTAAAGACGGACTGAAGAAGACCTTCATTCACTCTTTGCTCCATGTTATTCCTGAGACACAGTCTCCTTGGGACCTAGTGCTACGAGGCATGCTGCAGAAGAAGATCTTAGCGTGAAGTGAAGCCAAATTTTACGTATTGCGTAGCCGCTGTCCTTCTAAATCTAGCGTAGAGCCTTAAAGGTGCCCCCTCCCCCGTTCAGTTAGAAGTGCCGCCCACGCAGAAATGACAGTGAGCCATGTTTGTGTGTGCGGAGTATTTGTCTTTGGGAGAGTACCAGATTCTCCATCTTAAAAGAACCCGTCTGCATCTGGTTTTGATATTAGACTTGTCATGTATGATCTGCTTAAGTACTTGTTACTGTGGAACAGATTCATTCAGTACTTTTCTTGATAACGTTTGTGAAGACATTTGACATCTGGAAAGTCTTCATCTGTTGGGCCTGACCTCTGGCACAGTCTCTTGTCATCGTTTCAGTAGAGAGAGCTGAATTGTTTGAGGGCGTCCGTGTTATCAACTTGGTCTGTCGGGATGGTGTTTTTCCTGAAAGACCACCGTGGTAGTTGTCTATGCTGGTACGCTGCGCATATTTTGGAAGGGACATAGACAACACGATGAAACGTACCATGTGGTCTCTACTGTGAACCACCTATAACCTACTGTCTACCAGCCATAACGATATCACGTATAGGGAAAAACCGCTTCCAATTCGTGCATTCGTCTTCGCCATTCGTTCAAGCTTTCTAAATAGTGTGTTGCAACCTTGTGGTAAAATCTTCAAGCTCATTTTGGCGGCTGAATTGAACGAATCATAAGTCCTCTGCCCTGCCCAACTCTCGCCAACTCGAATGAAACGGATCACAAAATTCCCCACGCAGTCAAGCATCAAAGCTGCCAAGCGGTGATAAAGACCCCTTTAGGCACAGGAGGGATGGACACATGCCTTCCTTTATGACATCTTCAATGCAATTTCTTTAAGAACCAGACTGTAGAGCTTTACCCTATTGGGAAGGTCATCCTAGGACTGTAGGTTACTTTAATTACTTGAGAGATTAGAGGATGGTGAAGGTCAACAAAACTTGACCTGTCAGTGCTCGTAAGGTCATCTTTGTTTTATTTTCACGTGTTCTGCTTTATCAATGCTGCGTTGTGTTTTGTAGGTAAGTCGTCGCTACACCCCCTCCCTCTCCCCAGGCCACGCGTTTCCAACACAAAATCCGCCATAGCCCCGTAAGGAACCTGCCAACTGGCGATAAAGAGACCTTAAGGCGCATCCGGGATGGAGATATAACTTCCTTTATCGTGTTTGAAATGTAGTTTCATTGGGAGCAAAAGTCAGGATAAGGAGCTAGAGGATTTAGTTATTTATTGAAAATGCTACGGTTGAAGTCATTCAATAAAGCAAGAAGGGGTGCTTGGTTTAACTCATGGACCAATACGGTCTAGGAAAACTAATGTGTTTATCTTTTTCATTGAATTACATAAAAGAGAACAGAGAAAGTAGATTAAATCGGTTTAGGTCATTGATACCCCCCCCCCCCCTGGAGGGGCCTATCCTTCTATTTCACACATTATTCATTCCCCATTGCGTCGCGTGGTCCTCGTGATAAATGAAGATTCAATACAGCCATGCACACAGCACCCCTTCCCTCCCATGAGTTTAATCACTGCAACAGAACTTGTCTTACGAGACGTCCTACCCGGACTGACACGCGCCTTCTTCTCTTGCCTTTCAGATCTTCCGTCCAAAGAAAACACAGATGTGGCTACTTCATGTAAACCACAGGAGATTTTTCTTTCATGGGGCCAAATCTAAAGCAAATCCCTTAGAACTTCAGGAGGACGAAATTTTTCAGCCTCCTTGAAAATCTGAGTGCATATCTTTCTCCTGGAGGCCGCCATTAACGCATTCATGAATTTCAAGTTCACAGTCAGAGAAGCAGCTTTGGCCGCAAATGAAGATCTTATCTTGGCACAGCTTTCAGCGGTTTTGGCACGAGATTCACGTGGGAGTTCGTCTGAAGTTTTAAAACTGCCGGAGGGGGTTGTCGAAGCTACTGGAAGAGTCATCCGCGGCATCAGTGCGGCTCAGCACGTCCATCTTTCATCGCTCCCCCCTCCGACCCACGGCTGTCAGACGGGCTTGCTTGGTTAGGGTGTCACACGTAGCCAATCAGCCGTAGGAAAAACAAGGCTTGACGTCAAGAAGGTGGCAAAGGGTTAATCTCCGAGCAGATGTTAGGCTTCGGTATGTCCTAAACGCCTTTCAGTCGTGTTTTCAACAGCTTGAATAAGGCGGAAAACGTCACAGATCGATGGTTTCAAAACAATGCCATGGTCATTGAAACACCAAAGGAACGGTAACATGCCCGGTGGTGTTGTTAAGGTTGAGTAGAGTCCCCATGACGTTCAAATATTAGCAGCATCCATCATTTTCTCCAACAATTGTTTTAAGAAATCCCCACAGATTCTTGAAGATTTAACCAAAAGGGGAAAGGGCGGAATAACAATTTCACTGTTAGTCTAAAGTAGCGTTTTCAAGAATTTGGAAATGGTTGCCAGCATCATGGCCTCCTTCAACCCCATCAAGCGCCTTCATTGCCTTGAAGGTTGTTAGTAGCAATGGAAACTAACCACCAGATGTGACTAATTCATTCCATCGTTCAATTTGGCACTGTGTAAGTGACCGCAGATAGCTATCGTGACGGGTTTCCTGTGGGAAGCTGTGGTTCCAAGTAGGCCGGGCACTGGGCCAGACGCCCACGGTCCGGGGTGCCCAGTGGTGCCGATTACCCGTGCTGGGCCCTGCCGTGGCCATTTACAGCAATTAGGGGCGCACACGGATACAGGTGTGGTGTGGTTCGGATCAAGTAGGCCAATACAAATGTGGTGGGGTTATAACATTCGCTGAGAAGGATATGTTTTGATAGCGTTTGTATATTTGTGATTTTGACAGCATAACTCGAGAAGGTATTGATAGATTTCCATGACTCATTTAGTGTTTCGCTAAGTCTTGTCCTATTAGATTTCTAGATAAATGAATAAAAATCTAAGAAATTGTTAGATTTTGGACTCTTCATGGTACTTGGCACTGTATTCTGATTTTGGCGTAGCAGTAGATTGCTCTCACAGCAAACCCTTATCGCGCATAGGGTACTGTTATCAATGACTTAACGTGATGGGTTGGTTGGCCGAAACTGGGTTCTTTTTAAACTTTCAAAATGACGCAACCATTGCTGGGTGGAGATTGCCTAGGCCTCGCCATTTATAGCAATTATGGCGCATATGGACAAATCGGAGCGCGCGGGTGGTTTTGATCCGGGCTAAAGTAGGCCAATGCTACTTTGTCGTGATTATTAGTCAATAAAATTGTAATGAGAACCCTTATCACACTCGATGTACTGCTGTCAATGATATAACGCGATAGGTTCAACGTTGGACGTGCCTGATTTGTTAAAAACTTTGCTGAGTTGAACTTCCTGCTTCTAATTTTTCTTAAGTTCTGTAGACCTCTTATGGAGCGCAGATGGCAGACATAGCCTGAAACTCTGGAGATAGGAACATTTGGTGTTTGTTATAACTGATGTAGCCAAGGCCGTCGCGTAATGATCTCTTCACATTAGGTCATTACCACGGGAAGATACCCATCTGTGCGCCTGATAAGACAGGAAAAGGTCATTAGCGTCTTATAATGGTTTTGTCTCTGTTTGGAAAGACTTAGATATGATTGTTTTCCTAATCTCCAAGCAGATGTTAGACTAATTTTCAGTTGTTAAGAGTTTTTACCTCCATGGAAAGTTATGAATTGTTTTTGGTGTGTCTGTGGGCCTGTTTCCATTTCCGGATATCTGGATGTGGTTAGGTGTTTTGAAGATAAATGTCAAGGAAGGTCGGTGTCAATATTTCCCGGTGTGTGACCTTGGTACTGCAGCAGAACTTTCAGTTTTTGTAACCTTTATCTTGGACGTATGGTCTTGATACTTTGTTCGCAGATGGCGTTTAATGTAAGGAAGAAGTTGTGTAGGTTCCCCCCCCCCCTAGTAACAGCTTAATTTTCATGCTCAAGGATGGCAGTTAGACAACTGCACAGGGACACATCCTAAACGAAGGGAAATACAAAACTAGCCAGTCACACATCTGCTTGGAGATTAAGAGTACTGTAAGTGCAGAAATATTCGCGGCGGTTTTATGCGGTTTTAAAACCAGCGCAAACACTCTAT
This sequence comes from Branchiostoma lanceolatum, assembly GCF_035083965.1. Classification (NCBI taxonomy): domain Eukaryota; kingdom Metazoa; phylum Chordata; class Leptocardii; order Amphioxiformes; family Branchiostomatidae; genus Branchiostoma; species Branchiostoma lanceolatum. Next base: position 4,547,285 of record NC_089722.1, on the reverse strand, counting down.
TTTCTCCCGCAAAATTAAACCCCGCGAATATTTCTGCATTTACAGTATGTGGAGACAGCTCTCGCGTGCGCCTCCCTAGAGATATTTGACGCTGCCACACCGCTGCTCTTCACCCGCAACCACATGTCACAGATTACTGAAACTCTTATTTCCAGGTTTCTTTTATTCCAGGCGACTCCACGGTCCGCGCTTAGGTGGTATCTTTGTACAGCGGGAATCCAAGCGAGCCCTTTGGTCTTGAAGCAGAGCCCTCTACAAAGTGTCGTTTTTACGACAAGCGGCAGCTTTGTCTTTATCTGAAAACTTCACGAGCTTTGTAATTGTAACACTTCAAACGTGTAACGAACAGCTTATTGAATGATCAAATAAAGTAGTTTCAACATGTGGTAAATAAAAAAACAGGTAAGGAATCTACGATCATAGCGCTAGCAATCCTGCAAACTGGTAAATTTAGGGTAGCCATGCACGTGATTTCTCTCACACTTTTATGATCTATAAGCTGTCACGGTGCTCTTTCTATACTTTGTGTTAAGTACAAACATAGGTCATATTTGAATGAATACTCCAAATGACAGTTACGCAAGCAACTGGATAACATTTGGAAACGGTCAAACGTTTCAGACAGCATCCGCTGTCTATCGTCAGTGACTAAGCTTGGTCACTGTCGAAGGACAGCGGATGCTGTCTGGCTGTTTCCAAATGTTATCCAGTATCTTATTAATTACCTGGATGTTTAACTTTCATCAGCGTAACGTTTCTAACACCAAGTTAACATTCCAGCATACAGGAGAATTCTGTAATTTTGTACATGAATTAGCCTCCAAAGACTGCTTCCATAACGTCCTACAGAACCTTCTGGATGTGGTCTTGCCGGCTGCCAGTCGTCGTGACGGGAGGTCTTGACTGCAGTTTACTTTGGCAGCGGGGCGGCCGAACCCGCGACAGTCTTCCCTAAACCGTCACACGTTTCCTTGCCAAAACGTCTAATAAGCTGCCAACCCCCGTGAAGACATGCTAGTGAGAAAATGCAACCCATCCCTCGAGACCGGTGTGCGCAGTTCTAGAGTTCGCGCCTAGAGCCGCCAGCTGAGATAAGGAATTGGTGCAGAGGTATGTCCGCCAAGATGTCGTGGTGGAAGATCGCAGTTGTCGTCTGCGTTCTCCTGACGTCGAACGTCGCCGACGCAAAGCCGATTGTCGTCGTCGAGGAGATCCTCACATCTGAGGAAGATGAGTTCCCGCCAGTCTACGTAGACACCGCCGCAAACGACGAAGCAGCCTCTGAAGCTAGGAAAGCGTTGCTAGACAGGCCACAGGCACAGGGTATCGACAACACTATCCACTCGCCAGGTCCGAACCGGCCATGGGATCCAAACACAATCGGCGGACAGAATTCCTGGGATTTTAACCAACTCAATGGAGGATTCGACGGAAACGAGCTGTACCCGTCCGAGTTCGAAGACGACGACGACGATATTTTCAGGCCGTTGCCGGTGGAGACGACGCCTCCTCCCCCGCCACCACCGCCGGCGCGCCCGCAGCTCTCGCTCCTGACTCTTGCGGAGAAGATTAAGAAGCTGGAACGAAGGATGTCCGCCAGGAGAGCCGACATCTCCAGGCAGGTGGACAAGGAGTCGCGGAGGAGGAAGGAGCTGGAACTGGTCATCAGAAGACAGGTGAGGTGTCCTAGCATTGCCAGATCTAGACTGTGCAGTACAGAGTTTGTATACATTGTAGTCCCCCAATTTTGATAACGTTTCCAAACTTGGGCCCGGTCGAACTGTTTGCGTGAAAGTAAACTAAATAATTCACATCAAGGATATACACAAATGGTGCTGATGATTAATTTTGCTACCTGTTGTGTTATCTTTTATATAATACTTTTCGTTCCCGCAAACTGCCCGGCCGGGCCCCGGTTTGGGAATCGTGACCTTAGCATTACCTACAGTAGGCCTTGTGGTCTTTGGTGGGACAAGGGAGACACAAAGAGTTTGTCTTTGTGACGCAGCAATCCGCATTTCTGGTAAGCTGGGCGGCGTGCTCTCTTTGATGTTACCTTGCTCTCCAGGTACATCCAAATCTAAACCAGCTATCATTAAAAGTTTTCACCAATTCATAGAGTTTAGTATCTGCCCCATTGCACCGTGATGCCCTGTATTTTTTCAAGCTCGCGCTCAAGAAACAAACTTGGCATGCAAGTTTGAAACAGCTTTGGCTTATGCGACTTCATAATTTTTTTTGCCTCCCAGTTCTGAATAAAGAGTGACACTTGACTTGACAGTATGCAAGTTGCAATTGGGTCAGTCTCCGAAGAAATGTAAGGACAGATAGACGTAAGGTCAGGGGTCTTTAGATAAGGGTCGAAAGCAGGCTGAATATATCATAGCAGCTTAAGATTGCATCAAGGCGGGACACACTTGTTCAATGTCACAGACATTTGCCCTTGGCATTTCTCACCGCCCGCCCCTTTCCTTCCTCGCCCGCGGAGTTTCTTGGGTTAGATTAAAACAACAGGCGGACACTGCTGGGCGACCGACTCCCCCGACACCATCCCGGAACTGTGACCCGCCCTTCTGCGGGAAAACGTCCGATAAAGGACCTGACATTTTGGCCCACTTCCCGTCAACATCAACCACACAGGCATCAAAGTCTAAAGTTCTTGAAAATACCTGTGTGACTATTCTTTGACTATTCTAACAACGGCTAAGAGAAAGGCGTGTGCGACGCTATGAGTTTGTTAATTAATCGTTGATAAGATGGTAGCCTTCCGTTTAGAGAAAGTGTCCGTTTAGAGACATAAGATCATATAAAACTCTCCAACAGTTTGGAACAGGGATGGCAAAGTAAGAACTTTCTAAACCGTCGGTCCGATGGCAACCATGTGCATTTGCTTTGTGCAACAAAGCGTTCATTTAACGACCTGACATTTTGGCCCAGTCCCAGTCACCCTGCACCACCCAGGGACACAGCCTTTGGAAACCATCAGATGTCTTGTCTCAAACGGTCGTGCCAAACGCAAGACTTTGCGTGAGAACAGAACACAAGATGTAGCCTAAACACGACATGAACGAGCAAGGGATGATAAAAGTCTTAGCCAAAGACAAGCCCTGCTGTTTGTGGTTTTAACCTGTATGGTCGTCAAGTCGATCTTCCTTGCCAGTTTGTCCAAAATAATCGGAACCGTGTGCCCGCCGGCCGTGCGGTTTGCGGGTTCTTTTGTATTATCAGAGTGGTCTTAACTGTATGGTTTTCAAGTTGATTTAGCTCAGCGGTATGTCCTAAATGATTAGATCTGTGCACCAGCTGGTTACTCGGTGCTATCAACAGGCATGTCCAAGTGTTACCTCGCACATGGCTTTGGATGCATGGGACGTAATGCAGAACTCAGCCTAAACAGTTTTGAGCGATAAATCGGTACTGCCAATAAGGGTCTATTCCCGTTAATTGTGTTTTTAACCTTTACGGTGTCCGAGTAACGACTTTATTCAATAACACGTGCTTTTTGTTACCCTCAGTTCGCCCACACACAAGGCAGGTTCCTCTCCCAACCGTCTCTATAATTGAACTTGATTTGTCTTAAAGACAAAGGCATATCCAGGGTTTGTCCACTGGGATGATGAAAGCATCAAAGCTAAAAGGAGAGAAACTGCCAGATTTATAAGGGCTTGCATTTACATGTTCAATTAAATAGCATTCTTTCCATGATGTATTTTCCGATGATGTGAAAAGTATTTGCCTTTAGGCTTTTTCAATGACAGCTGCTTTTGGTTACGCTTGTGTTGCCCATCCACAAGAATTTCATTTTCGTAACTGCTCACTCAGTCCTTCGATGACTTGATTCAATAAGCACAGAGAACAACTAAACAGGCAAAAAATATCAAGGTACTTTGCACTAATTTCCAAGCAGAGGCCAATGAGGAAGATTGGATTGGCCTTCTTATCGTATGCTATGTTGGTGCCGGGGCTGGCCGAAAGAAAACAGGGCATATGATAAGAAGGTCACAGTCTTCCCCTTACTACATACATCAAGGCTTCTACATGAAGCTTGGATTAGGTCACTAGATAAATCAGTGGCACAGCTTTGTCATTCTGCAGTTTAAGGATGGCATAGGCTGGTACAACTTGAAGCCTTGGCGACCATATCCCCGATGATATTCCAGACTAGTAGTCTACATTCCCCGACCCTGAAGATGAGAATGGGACAATATGAAAGTGAAGCAGTTTTCTAACAGAGGCCTCAACTTCCAATACAATCTTCATTTTACTAAAACATGTTTCCTTCTGATTCTTCAGGGAAAGCTGATCCGTGAGTTGCGCGTGAAGAACAAGTTCCTCCGAGACATGGTGGGGGACCAGGAGGAGATCCTGGAGGACCTGCGGGAAGATGAGGATGAGGAGCCAGGGGCGGTGGTCCGGGATCCCGCACCAAGCCCGCGGTTCAACAGGGCGGCCTGGTCAAGGAACTAAAACACTTGAACTTAAACTGTTACAGTAGAGTAAAGGGCAAGGGCTGCATGGCCACTTTGTTATATGGAAAATGTCGAAGAACATCTTTCGATTACGAAATGGCTATTTTAGGGGCTGTGGACTTAGTGATATATAGGTCGAGGAACTAAAACACTTAAACAGTCACGTTGAAACAGTAGAGTGTAAAGCCAGGGCTATATGGCCACTTTATAATAGCAGGGAAGCTCATCTGAGTCAGTTGATAAAATGGATTATGAAAAATTGAACTGTTCTCCAACCTACACGGTGGTCAAATTCAGGCTCAGAAACTCTCATGTCCAGCCGAATTCGAACGCTGTTCCACTATGTTCGAAATGACGTAATCGAATCCGAACGCGCGTTCGATTCGGGGTCACCTGCGGTCATTGAAAGTTCCTACTGTAAATGTGCGCGGCCGGGCCCCTTTCCCCGCTTCAGGAAATAAAATACGTTTGTCGCAAATATTACCTGTTTTCTGGAGAGTATATCCATGCTGGCACTTTGTTGTGGACATTTAACATGTAACGAAGCAACTGGCGTCGTTTTTTTTATGGCACTGAATATTAGAAGGCTTGTTTACGGCGGTGTTAATTACCCCCTCCCCCTATCCGTGCGGCATGACATGCGTTCAAACATCGTAAAGGTACGGCTCCAAGAAACATCTAACTTACCTCATTAACGATTCAAAATGACCGTGACGGTTTTCCCGAGGTTTGTGTTTTTGGGATTTTTGAAAAATGTCCTTGATTTCGAATTATTGGTGATTCAGTGCGAAAAATGTCAAAAAATGCCATTTTTTCACAGATTTGTCGATATTCACAATACTTAGAATACGAAATTAAAAAATCCCAATTCACAAAGTTTTGTCTTGTTCCTGGTCGACGAAAAATATGAAGATAAGAGATATTCATTGACATTTAAAGCCAGGCCTTTGCGATGTGTGCCTGAAAAAACGGTCTCCCTAAAACCTAAAAATAATCGTGTTTGGGAGCAAAATATAGAAAAATCAGCCATTCAGCGCAAATTGACGACATTCGAAATTGGCAAAATCGCTAATTTCGTTTTATTTTTACAAATTTTACCCTCCCTACTATTTTGTTTATCTGTAAATGTTTTGCCGTTAGCCAAAACGTTGCCCCGGGTAACCCGATACCTTGTCGAACGCGCGTAGCAACGGGAAAGAATACCATAGTGACAGACCACCGTGCTAATAAAAGTACTCACCGGGATTTTTGACTGGTTCGTCCGGTCCTCCTTAGTAAGCTTAGGAAGTTGAGGAAGATTAGGAGAACTAGTCGAAATTTCCAGAGTAATTTTGTTCAGTTGGAGAACAATTTGATTTTTCACTTTGTTAGGGGGAATGTCAAAGAACAGGGCCGCTAGGTCAATCATATATGACTATTGTTTAAACTTGCAATAACATAAAAGTAAGGTGACAATTGCACAACAACCAGCACTATTGTCATCTACTCACAACTATGTTAATGATAACTTTTTGTTTTTATGAAAGCTGATGGAGCTTTTCGATCATGATCAAAGTTGACTTTCAGAAAGTAAAGTTGGTGATGAAGGAGATCTGAGCATCAAACAAGATGCTGAAAATTTAGGCTTTGAGGTTTGAAAAGAAGCTATTTTGAAGGTCACTTCTATTACGTTCAACTGTATCTTGCCTTTAATCAATATGTCATGTTTTTTTGTTTATTTTTTGAATTTCTTATAGTTGTTCTACTTGTTCTGCACTAGAAATATTAATAGTAACAAAACTGTAGAGTAATCAAAAGATAGCTTGGCTAGACCATAGACTATTATGCTTTGATAATTTCTTGATAGGATACATCATTAAGTGATGACTAAAGAAGAGGTGTATTGGGTGTTTTAAAAGTATCAAATCTGTCAGGTTTAAGATTTAGTATTCGACAATTCTGGCACACAATTTTAATTCGCATCAATCTCACACTGAACTTAAGGAGGTGGACTACTTAAGTTTCAATCAAAATTCAATTTTCAAATATTCCTTACAAATGTTTGAATAGCATTTAAAGCATCCAAAGTCTGTAATTTTGTTTGTAATGTTCCATATTATCAAAGACGTACCAAGAGGATGACCTACATGTAACCGCAGACAAAATGGAGAAGTTGTGGTAATTGGTATTCTTTTATAATTGTTCTTTACTGGATATAGATGCCACATTAAGACTGTCTTTAATAGGAAAGAATGTGATACAATGAAGCCTTTTGTTTTCTAAAACATTCATTTTTCTACACAAAGATACAGAAAGGCTGATAGACGACCTCTAGAAGGTCAATGACTGAAAACAAAATGGAGGACAATCATCTTGTTCTAATCACCCACCAGTTGGCCTAATTTGATGGGATGCTTGAGGAGTCACCTGCGGTAGACAGGCTTTGCAAACCTGCTAATAACGTCGAGCCTCATCAGAACCAGACGATAAGAGTCAGAGGGGGCAAACCGCAATGCGGTCACGGCTCAGTGGGTGTGCTGGGGTAGCAAACAAACCTCTTACGTTCACTTTTACCAAATAAGAAGCTGGTAAAAGTATGAAGCTTGCAGCTTTAAGAATCATGAAGTTCTTAAAAGTAAGATAACCATAAATAGGTGGTTGTGCTAGGGTAGAAAGTAGGCCTCTTACTTTCATGGGCCAAATTCAAAGAAGCTGAAATTGAACCTTCGTAAATGTTTAAATACATATTTCTGCAGTCCCTTGTAAAAATAAGGGCACAAAGGTTAAGATGTTATTTTGAATACCAGCATTTTGTAGCCACGACATAAAAGAACAACGTTCCTCTCTAAAACTCCGTAACAACCAAAAAATGAAAGACAGGCGTTACCACTTTTAATGAGACATGTGATCTTAGTATGTTGTAGTCTGGAACAATTTTTCATACAGATATAACTTCTTAGACGTCCATAGTTTTTGACAGGACCGTAAGGAAGAACTGACGACAGACAGGAAGAATGACAAACAGGTGTCAGGGTTAGGGACAGAGCAGGCCAACCCGCCTCTGGGTGGGAATGGTGTTAATCATGATCCATCAGAAATGCGTGGCACCCTTGACATATCGCCGAAGGGCACAAATTTCTCTTCGTCACCCGTCAACGTAATCTCCGAGCAAATCTTCAGTGGGCAACATTGTGACCGTTTCTGACTAGCCCACAAAATCCGATCCCCCGAAGCCGTTTACGTATTTAGGAATGTCCTGACATTGGGTCAATCATACATCAACAAAACTTTTGTTTTGACGCCAGTTTTCCGTCAGAGATGCGCCATGAAAAATCACAGGACCGACAAAAATAAGAATTTGGTCTCTAACCGTACATAAGTGTCATTCCACAAGCGTACAAACCATGAAAATGTTTTTCAAACATGTTCACATTCAAACTATACTTCATGTTTGTATACTATTCTCACTGAAATCTTTCGCATATGATTCTCCTATTAGCTTTTGTGGACATCGTTGCGACGGTTTCTGACTGGCTCGTTATCTGATCGCCTAGCCCCAAGGCAGTCAACGTATTTCGGATGTCCTAAAATTGGGCCGGTGATTTGTCAGCAAACTTTTTGGTTCCAAACTTTCGTTAGAGGTGTGCCATGAAATGTACATCACTGAAGGACAAAAATCAGGACATTTCGATTAAACATATCCACATCTGTAATTATGCTTCTCAGCGCTCCATTGTTGGGGTAAAATTGCACAACAAGATATGACGATGATGATGATGATGAGTAACCTGGGAAGGTAGTAGTAAAAGAGATGTAACTAAAAACCGACCAGTTCATTCCTGTGACGCTGATCATGAGTGATAGGTGTCACTCAATACGTCTGGAAGTGATATCAGAATCGTATCCAGTCGTGGATATGGAACTATATCTAGATATTCTTCACCTGGATGCCTAACCTTCAACATATATCCATTATTGGTTTCCTGGCAGTTCGGTTCTGAGTGACGCTGAAAACGAGCGATGGGTGTCAATAAAAACGTCTGGCAGTGATATCAGAATCTGATCCAGTTGTAGAAATGGAATTATGTTTGAATACTACGGTATTCTTCGGATGTCTTACCATTATCAACATATATCCATTAATGCTTTCCCACAGTTCGGTTCTGAGTGACGCTGAAAACGAGTAGGTGTCACTCAAAACGTCTGGAAGTGATATCAGAATCTTATCATTCTGTAGTTGTCGTCAAGATATTCTTCACTTGGCAGTCTAACCTTCATCTGCATACAGGGTATATCCATTAATGGTTTCCCGCAGTTCTGTTCGGAGTGATAATACGCCTGATCTGGAGAGAATAACGGAGTTGGAAATGAATGATGGGTGTCACTCAAAATGTTTGGAAGGGAAAGCAGAATCTTAATATCCAGTTGTAGAAATGGAATCGTTAAGATATTCTTTACCGTAATGTCTAACCGTTTCGGCAGTTCGGTTCGGAGCGATAATACGCCTCATCTGGAGAGAATCACGGCGTGACCCTCCCAGCACGTCCGCGTCTGGAACCTGTTCGGTCCAGACGTGATGACACAGCGCTATCAGCGGCGGGCCAGACAGGTCGCTCGGCACGTGCCTCTGCTTAGTGTGCCTCCTCCTACAAGGGGCTTGCATGTAGCATCTACTAGGCTCCGCGGATGGCTGGAAAAATAGCAGAAATTGACCAAATAGAGTGAATAGTATGCTAAGACAGTCGCCTACGGAAGGAGGGTCCAATATGCCATCCACGAGGTCGCTAACTGTAACTTATATAGCGGACAAACTCCTCTGGCATGTTAATCTATTCGGCCAATTTCTACGATTTTTCCAGTGACCTGCGTAGCCTGGTAGAGGCTAGCTTGCATGCTCTTCCATCCGTAAGGCCCCAATTCCAGTAGACGGCGATCGCTGAGCGACCGCGCAGCGACCAAAATATGAGGGTCTGCATGGGGTTCCCGACAACGCTTTACGCTAAATTCTGAAGAACCCCCTACCATTACGCTAAAAACAAGGAAGACGATTATGCAAAATTTGATCGCCTCTCTACGAATTGCGTGACTAAGATGGCTTTCCCTTCGGGAAATAAAAATAGGGTATCTTCGCCCTACGGAAAAGGGCTTGCAGGCTCCGGCACCGTCGACTTACTGTGTCGTTATTTTTTTATACCAGACTAGCCAAACGACGAGATACTTTCACGTTTTTGTTTCGGCAGGGGCCTCTGTTCATTCAAACCGCTGTGAAAATTAGTCCTGAACATTTCGAGGTGACAACTTGTCGGGTGGTCTTTCCACTAAAACAACAACGAAGCAGTCCAAAGTACATAATGTTGGAGACACTACATTTGTGAAATTTATTTTTCTTCATCGGAACGTTGACCGAAGTGCCAAGTTCAAGAATGAAGACTTTCCAGATGTCAGATCTCTCCACGTTCATGACTGTTATTGTCCTTAAGTTACGCAACTTCGAACTTTTGCTTACAGAACTGTACAATATTACCTTGTATGTGGCACGAAACCTTCCTCTACTCTTACAAAGTCCAATGACGTATTATGTTTGCCATTCGCCGACATACAATCGAAAGAGACATTGCTACCGTCTAAAACAGCGGTAGTGGCCACTTGGACGGTGATATCTGAGCAATTAAGAAGAACGTGGCGTTGCGGTGGCGTAGTGGCCGGATGTTTGGCCCCAGAACACAGAGATACCGGGTACGAATCCTGGGTTCCCAGAATTGTCCCGTTGGCGTTGTGCCCTTTGGAAAGGCACTTTACACGACTTTCCCCACTCTACTGTACCTAGCTTAGGTTAGGGACGTTCCTCGGATAGGACGTTAAATGGAGGGCCCGTGTTTGAGGAGAGTCACACCTCAAGCACGTTAAAGAACCCAACACACTTATCGAAAGAAGTAGGGGTCCTTCCCGGTGTGTGTGGATTATATAAATCTGTCCGGATATGCAACTTGTACTCTTCAGTACAAACCTGGTGTGTTGCGCCTTGATGCGGTTTACCCGGTATGCAATACAAACAAACAAACAAACAAATATCACTCAAGTGTTATGTCGACTGGATGGCGAAGGCTGTGAGCAAAGTCAAAAGAAGGAAACGATTTACCCCTCCAACCTCTGCTTGGAAAGTTGTATTGGCGTTTATAATGTCACCGACACGGCAGCCCTTTTTAAAACGATGAGCCTAGTGAGGGGTGCCAAATGATTGCGCAATACCCAATAGGTCACGCCAAACAGGTACGAACTTTTGCAACCTTCCCATTAAATGCTCGCTAATGCATCTACTGCTAAAGGTCATACCGTGTCCGACAGTTTAACCGATGAAATGTAGCACTTCCGATATCAAACCCATCACACTACTGGGACTGAAGTTCAGCGATCAGATCTTTTACTCTACACACGGTGGCGAAATGCCGGAGGCAGCTGTTTTCGCCAAGAAGAAGTCCTCTTAAGTAGCTAGGAAGGCATACGATTTGTACTTCAAGGAGTATAAAGGTTCGCCCGACTTTGAGGTGAATAGCCACAAGCTCCCGGGGAAGGTGGCGAGAGATTATGTACGTAACACGTGTAGGTCAACCTAAATTATTGACGGCATTGCAGGCTCGTGCCTTCTCTAACATCACTGAACGAGCAACGGTCAAGGTATATGCTTTTCATGTGAGAAACACGGTTGCTGACTACTATCTGACGAATACTTTAATGAAAAAAAAATAGAAAAGCGACCTTATATAGATTAGGATTACAGTCCGGTCGCTACTGACACGGGTAAACGACACATGCAACCGAGAATGGAAATGAAGAATACAAAAGAGCAGTCTTGAGCCGTGTAGGAGAAATAAAATTATATCTCTTTATTGAACAATCTTTCCAGCTGCGAAAATTCACCACAACAGTATATACATGTATAACGCTACCTATATTATCTACATTATATTTGGAACTCATTTCTGCTTCACGAAGCACCGAAAATCCAATTCTAAACTGTTAAATACGGAGGTACCGATTCGTCCTAATATGTAGTCATCGATTGTAAGCGCAGAGATAACGATTTTTCACGTTTGGATGAGCGCCTCAGCGCTGCCAGACGCAGGTAGAGAGCAGAGAGCGATCACATCTCCCATGTCTTCTGTCTGGCGTGACGGAAATATAGCACAGGAAGCCAGGAAGCCAAAAGGTGCGGTCACATTCGCCATACAGTGTTGCACTAAGATCTTCAGCGAGACTACAACAAACCTAACCGTCGTTAAGAATCAGTGAAAGCAGTTTCCGTCGGAAGACATCTGTATTCTATGCTAGCGTCACATTTTTCCACACCGGGGCCCGATCGGGCTGTTGATTTGCGAGAACAAAAAATAATAGTATCTATCAAGATGTATACACCAATTATTGTCATTACTATTTTTCAACGTTATATTTTCTTGTCTTTTATATCATACTTTTCGTTTCCACCAACTGCCCGGCCATGCTCGGGTTTCGATATGTGACTCTAGCATAATGCAGCACATCAAGGACTGCCTTGTGAATATCCTTAGTTTGGTGTCGTGAGTCTGCCGTGTGACGTATGTGACCGAACCCTAAGCCAAAGTGGTACCAAGATACACGGCTGGAGCCTAAGCATTAAACACTAGACTCAACAGTACGGTTCTAAAGTCCACCAAACAGCATCGGTGTTGGCTGCTAGCCTCGGCAGCTGTGACTTGTTTGGCTAACGAGTGCGAAGAGTGCCTATGTTTGCCAAGTCTGCTCCAGGTACACCTCAGCTTGTCAGCAACATCCTGGCAACGTTTGTCACCCATGTATCATCCACTTTTCAGGGCAGCAACTAATGTAGCCCTGCACCCTGTACGTTTGTTCCTCCAATCGCTGACCCATGTAAGTTTTGTAGCCTGAAGACCAGGTCGAAGAACATTCCGGCCTCGCTTAGGTCATTGGTGTTGTTATTGATCACTTGTGTGCTCGCCACGCCCTTGGTTACTGTTGTAAACATGCTAACCACGCCTGCGGTCATGGTCATAAATTGTCTGCCATGTCCGCGGTTATGCCCCACTATTCCACAGCGCTCAGATCTTCATCGGCATTAACGATTTGACCCCAAAGAGCTGATTCGAGATTAGCCCCCTCCCCTTATTTGTGTTTGCGCAGATGAAGTCCCGCAACATCCACGCCATCTCAACTTCATCACCGCAAACTTCCTACCGGGGAGAAGACCTGATAATCGTTCCATTTATCAAGGTCATTGACGTGTCCTCTACGGTTTCAATACGAAGGTCTTCCAATCCGTTGTCAACGGCTACGCATCAACTCCCCACGGCTGAATACACAGTGCGCCACAGTGACGTTCTAGAGGCCATGTCTCTACAGGAGATCAAGTAGACATGGACACCATGCCAGCCTTCTGACAATGAAATGGTCTTCAACGATCGTGGAAAGGTCAAGTGCGTTTGCACTTGACCCGCAGTAACCGTTCTGCTCTGATTATGAGCTGGGTTCCGTCCAGGAGCTCTTGTTCACAAAGAGATCGGATTCAGTGGAAACACAGTCACCTCTTGTGGTGCTACAAGCAGCTACATGATGTTACTATCCCTCCTCATGCGTCCGCGCAGCACGGTAATCATAGCGTTCATCAGCCAGGGAGAGGGGGGCAACATCAAGGTCATAAAGACACGCCGTGAAGGTCGTCTTCTCCACGTAGGCTTGATGTTAATGTGTTATCACATCTTTTTAACCATCTTGTGGCTTCCTGACGTCAAATGTATCGTGGTTGCTTCCATCTGGACCCGCAAAGGGGGAGGGGGCGACACTTAATGTCATAGTGATACACCATGAAGGTCACCTTTTCCCGGTAGAGTTAACAGCACTCGGTTTTATCACACACCAGATACGAGTCTCATCGCTTGATACAAACAGGGAGAGACAACCTGGTGCCATTTTGTTTCCCACGCTATGATGTAATCTCCCAGCCTGGCCCGCAAATGAGGGAGGGGGCGACGTAATCAAGGTCACAATGACACAACACGAAGGTCACACCTCTCCTGTAGTTTTTTTATGACACTCCAGACACGAGGATGATCGCTTGGATCAAGGCTTGCTTGGATACAAACTCTCAGAGGTGTCATCTTTTTTTCTACGCTTCATACTAATCATGACTTTCATCTCGGCCTGATAGGGGGAGGGGGCGTCGTCAAGGTCAACACACCATGACGATCGTCCTTTCCATGTAGGTTCCATAACAGTATCCTTTATATCGCACTCTCGGTACTTGTATGAACGTTTGATACAAACGGTGAGAGACATGTAGGCGCCGTCCTGGCGATGTTTGCGCAGATAGTCACCCATGAGCAGCTGGGGGTTTGTTGACGCCTTGGGGTAGACACTATCACCTTGGGGACATGGCTACCAAGTCTTCTTCCATCCTCTCTGATTTACATTTCCCCGAGCTTACATCAACCAGTCTTCAGTCGATTCGTCTTCCGAGCTGACAAGGCTTCTTGATGCGCTCGATCGATAAAATGATCGATAACTCTGTGTTCTGGAGTTTGCACCTTCAAATGTTTCCAAGAATGTCGATCCGGTAGTTAAACGGACCGCCGGTTTCATATTCAAGGGGAAAACGTACCATTTAAATGCCAGTGTTTTTCACATTGATATCATACAGCTTGTTTTACCGCAATACCGTCACACAAGGGTTCCCTCATGTGTCCGTCAGGTCACGTGCCATGTGTCCGTCAGGTCACGTGCCCTACGCGATTGGTCATTCGATCTTGTTGAAAACTATAGCAGCCAGAAATGTGGATACTTCGTTGTAGTGTTGGGACGCAGCTTAGCTATTTACTTACAAAGGACTCGGTTTATCAATGTCGATGGTCGTTAATCTCTGGATATTCGGGTGCGCACTCTCTTCCACGATGCCGCCAGGTATAAGAATCCGACCCTCTATTGTTCTGTGAGCGCCCCGTATACTCGGGCGTATCTGGTCTATTGTTCTGTGAGCGCTGCGTATAGTCGGGCGTGCCCGGTCTAGTATTGTTCTGTGATCGCCCCGCAAACTCGGGCGTGCTTGGTCTACTGTGTGTACAAGTCTTGTGGTCATGCTGAACTCCCTCGTTGTTGTGGGAAGACCGTACCGGGTGCTCGTGCGGCCCATCTCGGGCGTGGGTCCGCCCCGTCCCCGAGTGTTCGTGCCCTGCGTCCCGGGCCCGCCTCGTGTAGTCAGGCGAGGATTCCCTCCCGTTCGGCCGGCCTCTCCACGGTGCCTGATGACGTCGTGGCGACGGGTTAGTGTTGGGTTCAGCCTGAAACAATTAAAAGATCAGATTCAGTTTTATTGCATTCAGCTGGCATGCTACAAATATGACAGATGTAACATAATGTCTGTCAAAAGTTTAATATTAAGAAATATAGGTTTTTTATACCAAACGACAGATACAAAATTGAAATCAATCATCAGTATCATTTAAAAGTCAGCTAATATTCGTTAATCGAAGCATGTTACAATTGAAAACGTTGAAGCAAATTGCAATTAAAGGAAGAATAATTTCATATTGTGTGATCCTAATGCTCTGGGTACAAAAGACCGTTCGACAAAAATACGAAGGTTGATGAATGCAGTAAAATGTCATTGAATCAGGGATTCAAAAATCGTGTTGAAATTTTGTTTGCTTATACAGGAAGCCGGTTACAACCATTCAAAAATACAACATAGATCCAAATTGTCAAACGCTAGATATCTAAAAAGAAAATCTATCAACGACTGGACAGATGATTATTTAGATACATTGACAGATGTAAAGATGAATTGGTTTGGTAGACATATCAACATCTTGATATTTAAACAAACAGATATGAAAATACATAAGTAGCTCTTGAAGTGAAAAAAATATTTAGGTACAGAAAGTCTTTAGCGAAGACAAGCATATCAAATATGTTACTTGTTCCGTATATCAAATGATTTAATATGCGGCAGGCGTTCTCGTTATTTCTACTCGTCGTAAATTCACCTTATCAGTTATGAAATAAGTTATTAAAATTGACGGTACTTGACATGATTTAGACACTGCTTCTAATGATTTACTCTCACCGTGCAGTTATTTTACGGTTGATGATTGGATCGGCATGATTAGATCTCGTGTCTTGGTAATAAAGTTAAGATTAAAATGTCTACAACTATATATCAAAGGTAAATGAGTAGGTTGTAAACAATGAATATTGTATTGTTTTTTTTTCTTTATACAATAATTGATGATTAAAGCTATTTCCAAACATACTATCACTTTCGATATTAAATATCAGTTTGAGCTATGTCAGAGAAAAGACACGTTTCCTCTTTTTGATTTTATTTCAAAAGTCACAATTTCTAGGATTATCTAGTTATTCTAGTGTCTTAGAGGTATCATTTGACGACTTTTCTAAATATGCCTTCTTGTGAATTCTTTGCAGGGGCAAAGACAAAATTTCAAAGACAAAAAAAAAAAAAAGTTTATCGTATCTTAATTTCATTTTTCAGTAGATATTCGATTTCTAGGACAATCTGGTAGCGCCATGACTAAACTTTGACTGTAATTCTAACGATGCCTTGTTGTAATATATTTGTAAATCAGCTGGTTTCGTCAGCCTAATTCTCGGAAGACATATTCCCATTTTGGCCATGATCACTCGTTTCCCGTTTATTAATCTGAGCTCCTCTTATCAAAAACGCGCAGTCATAAAAGCCGGCACGCGCGCCACGCCAGCGGGAAACAAGAGTTATGGACCCCCACCGAGCAGGTATTGAACTGAACCAAGATTTCCCCTCGGACGACTAAAATGAACGCTGCAGAAACTTTCACTCGGAAGCGACGGAAAATCGAGTTCGTGAACGGAAAAAGTTGCGCATGCACAGCGAGATGAAGTGTCGGTAATATGTCAACATTTACATAGCTTCCGTTGCAGTCCTTGCCACTAGCGATTTTTTAACTTATCGAGTCCAGGTTCTGGGGCCGCATCTGCTTGAGGCCCCGTATCTGCTTGGGATCCCGTAACCGCTGTGAGCCTGTGAGCCAAAGAACCTGGACCCTATAAGTTGAAAAATCGCTAGTGGGAAGGACTGCAACGGGGGCTAACATTTACAGCCCTTGAGACATGAGCAGTCTAGTCAAGATTTGTTTACAGGTCAAAGCTTCACTTTTGACATGTTACAGACATTGCATCTGGCTGCGCATTTGCAGTCTAGAATGTGCACAGGCTTATTTCCGTTAGTCTTTTTCCCGAAGGAAATGACTATACAACCACCGGAGATTATCAACATGCAAATGACCGGACAGCCGGAAATTACATCATCAACATAGTCATTTTCGAACCACCGGAAATGACATCATTAACATATTGATGACCTAACCGCGGGACATTATATCATTGATATTGTGATGGAGACCCCCCCCCCCCAGAACAGAAACAGATACAGCGATGGTGAAATCTAGATCTAATACGACCTTGAAGACAAAAAGTACCACTTTCGGTCTATAAACACACAACGTTGATGTGTGGGCCAGATTGTGTCCGATAATGAAAACCGTGATTCGATTTACCTCTGAGAAAAATTGTTTTTCTTTGTGAGCTTTCCTGGCGGCCGTGTTTATGTGGAATCGATACGGCGATACACGGAGAATGGACATGGAAAGTATTAAGGTATCGCCGACACTATGTGTACAATTACACACGCTATATGAAACGTCTTTGCGAAACCGTTTTACGAGCAAAAAGGAAGAGATTAAGTGCCGGGAATGTTACAGAGTCATAAACAGGATTTTACGCGGAGACTGTTGTAACCGCGCGTTTAATGCACTCGGAATAGGAAATCCATGTTTACTATGTCTTGATTTACAACTGATAGTACATTCTATACATACATGCTGCAAGCAATAAAAGCTGCAAATGTAAAAGTATCCTACGATCTGATAGCGGCAATTTCGTTTCAAAATTGGATATGGGAGTTACCGAGTTTATTATTTGGGTTTCATGAAAGCAAAGCGACTATAAAAATATTAATACAGGAAAGATACTGCCTTGACTCAAAGGGATGTAGGGTTTAAAAAAAACTTCACAGACAACTCCCCTCAATTTGTGCAGAATAGAATCGCCCTAATCAAGCTCTTTTTATCTGCTTGCTTTATGTGATCGTTACTGCAAATTACATCTGCAAATGAAATGGTTGGATAAATGCTAGATTCTAAAGCTGTACATTGTAAGCAATAAATGTTGCGTAATTGGAAAATATCCGACAAGAATTTCTGAGGGGTACTTGGAGCTCATTCGTTTTGATACAGCTCAGGGTCGTTCAAGAGAATTGTTTTTTGGGGGGGAGGGAATATCTTACTCTCTTTTCTTTCAGCGATGAGAAAATTCAATACAAAGACAATAGACGTCAAATGGTCAGAGAATTGTAATGAAATCGTTTTGTGAACCCCTCCTAGATTCGTTTGAAATGGAATTATCCTAATGGAGTTCTTCTCAGAGTTATTCATGTGATCGTTACTCTGAATTAGGGCAGCAAATGAAATGGCTGGATAAGTGCTAAAACCACTCCTATAAAACTGGTTCGACGAGTGTGACCTTGGTGAAAGATTGCGGTACGAAGAAAAAACGCAACCATCAGCGCCATATGGCATTAATTAGCATGTTGCTGTTTTTATAGCATCACATTCTGTAATATAACTAGCTATGTGGTTTTGATAAATTAAAGACACCGATGATCCAAAATGCAAACATACTAATTAAGAAATCAATTACTTGTATCTTTGTGATTAGAACAGACAACAACATACTGGCTTTTAACCAAACAACATCGCGGACAGCAAGTTTTGTCACGTTACTAAACAAGTCCTAATTAAACTACGCATGCACAACGAAGTGTGTTGTGGGTAATGTGCCAAATTTAAGACCCCTGAGACATAAACAAAACACGTCTAATTATTCTTAAAACATGATTCAGACAAAATATGTGTACAAGTTAGATGTCTTCGCTTTTGCCCTTCTGTATCAAAGTTAAGTCGCAAATTCAAACACAAGAAATTGGACTTACTAATGTCTTTTCTCACTTTTGAAATATTACCAACAATGCATCTCGCTGAGCTGTTTTAACCTCGAAAATGACAGAGTCTGTGCGCACGTACCCTGCTGTGTAACCTCCCTACGTAGTACGGGGCGTGGCTCGGACATCTCTCCTCTCTGGATTTGTCCCTCTGTATCGTGGAGTAGGCCGGCACAGCTGGCATCAACCCTGTCGACATGTAATCAATAGAAAAAGCTAATCAGTTGATTGGTCAATTAATCAAACAATGTTAAAATCTTTGATAAAAACTTATGGTGTTAAGTCTATTGCAAATGCTTGCCCGGGGGCTAATTATCAGTAACAAGGAAATACGAACAGCAACAATGTAGCATGTGACTACTCAAGTTTGAATACCTAATGCATTTCAGCATTCTACCTCTTGTGTGGGTTTTCTGATGTTGACAAAGGAGTAATTTTTTTTTGGGTAAACGTGGTGAAATTAGGACACACTTTCAAAGATCTCCATTCTATTGTTAATTGTTGTAGGTTCAGCTTGAACTGAAATATGGTTTGTCTTTAACCTAAGTTAAGGTAATTTAAAAGTAATCACAAGTTGGTTCTATAGTCATAATCTTACAGACGTCAATTCATCCACAAAATGCTTTGAAATTGCGAGCAGGCATCGTGACTACAGTAATCGTTCAGCCTACAGATCTTACGTAACACGTAATTTCTCAGATGCCTACCAAGATGCATATGCCCTTTTAAAAGCAATACGGAAAGCAATTTAGAACACTATCAAAATGTTAATAAGACTTTGATGGGAAGAGTGCAAGAAACAGACGGGTTTTATTGCGCTCATATCATGCGTCGTCTGCAATAAACTAGATTTCACGCTCGGCTTGAGACCGTGCGGCGCTTTGTTCAACATTCCGGTTGGGTTGCGAGCCAATCTGCAAGATCAGGGATATTTAATATGTGTCATGTTGTGTTTTATGAATATCACGGTGTGTGGTTTAAGATTTTTTCCATGAGTGTCCTTTTGTTCGTTTGTTACTGTTTATCTGTGAAGTAGTGCGTGATTTTGCTTGTTTATTTTAGAAGATTTCAATGGACGCCCTTCTCACATCAGTCAAACACAGTAATATGGATGAATTAACGTCTTCCCTCTGATATCTTCATTAGCTAATAGTACTGGTACGTACGATTGAAGCAACATTGTAAATATTTTAATAACTTTGTATTTGTCTTTGTGCATTGATGTATTTCAATGCAATGTAACAAATTGTACTCAATTCAGGGGGAATGCAGTTGCGCGCTTCCTGCTTCTGTACATTTGCTGAAGAAATGAGTAATGGATATCACGTTGTACGGATTTATCTATGGACTATATTTCATTTATTAGTTTATCTCTACAAATATATACATCCAGGGCTACCCGGTCAGCAAAAAAAACATAATTTGCAATTTTAAAGTCAATAAGTCAAATCAATTCACACACTGTCTGTCATGTTGATGACTGAATAATCAATAAAAGATAACAAGGCCTTTACTGTACAGAAACAAGCTAACGCCACAGATATGCTTGGAGAAGACGACTCACGTGGGTAGGATTGACCAATGGCGTACGGGTTCCTGTCTCCCTTAGGCGGCGGGCGCGGCTTCAGTGTTCCGTCCACCTGCTGCAGTTCCAGAGGGAGCTCCCCGTCCTTCAGACCCTTCCTGCCGCTGGTAGTTAAAACAAAGAGGTTAAGATCCTTTGTGAATATATTTTTTTTTAATCTGCTGTAGTTTCAGCGGAAGCTCCCCGTCCTTCAGACCCTTCCTGCCGCTGGTAGTTAAAACAAAGAGGTTAAGATCCTTTCTGAATATATTTTCTAATCTGCTGTAGTTTTAGCGGGAGCTCTGTATCTGTATCTATATAGCCGGTATTACCGCCATTCGGCGTAACACACCAATTTCGCAGGCACGCGGCGCAGCAGCAGCCGGTTATATTACGCCGAGCGACCTGTCACGTCTAACCTTCGCATATCTAAATGCATTAATTGTTTAAAACTGTCTAATGAGGATGCTTTCACGGTACTTGGTTGCAACGAGTTCCACTCTAAGATCGTTCTAGGAAAATACGAATTTTTTAATACATCAATCCCACCCTAAAGACCTTTCCTGTCACTGATAATTGAACAAACGTCCTAATCCTTTCTTACACTTTGGGATGCATATCTCCGCATTTTTAAATCCCTTAGGCCGCACATAAACACTTCAGTAGGAGGCTAGTCCGCAGATAGTTAATGTAGTTAAATCCTTCCCACACATTTCTCTGTAAAGGGATTGTGCCCACCTTCGGTTCCATACCCCTTAAGCCACAATCATGATGATTTATGTATTCGCTGTTTTAGCATTGCCTTCTAGTTAAATGAATGGCAACGGACTGATGTTCTTATCAAAAACGTTGCAAGCAATACTTTTTTCTAACCCTGTACAAATATCTACACTCAGTCATATTTACTTCGCATTTAAAAGAAAATTCGTACTTGAAGATTCGAGACTTACTTTTCCTTGCATGGCGGCAAAGGTGGTGGCGAGCGGGTACATGAGACAGTGCTGGATGCGTCTGCATTAGGGAATTAAGATCAGACATTGATGAAAAACAGACCTATATGTGCAAATGTGTGTATGTGAAATTTGGAAGAAGTTGCAGCCTACTGTCCTTAGTGGTAAAGTGTATTCTAGCATCATGTTATCTCTTCAAATAGCATTTATTGTGATGATCAGGTGCACGATACAATACTAGATACGTCTGCATTAAAAACAACCAAGTTTAACGTTGGAGTCGTCCTGTCCTTGGTGCTGAATGCCGTCCACTTGAACTGAGACACAAGAGATTGATTGCAACTCTCTGTTTTAACGAATGCCAAATCTCAGCATAATCTTACATACTCGCCCAAGCCACCTACCTCCCTAACCCACAGAGCACCATCTTAATACCTTACAAAAGGCATCAGTACTTCTTAAAGCCTAAGTCGTCAGTCTCCGCCTGTTTTCTGTAGGGACCGTGCCAAATCATTTTCTTGAATCCCACCTACGCCCCTTATATCTCTTTAAACCCCACCTTTGCCTTTTCATGCAAAGGCTTCCAAAGTAATCACGGCGACAATGTGGCGAGGTGTATTTGTCATCTGCTGTACGCTCTCTTGAACCGGACACGTAAGACGCGTTTTGCGGAACCTGTGATTGTCTTGCCCCTAACAGGACCACCCACGCATTCTACTCTAAGCGCTTTTTGACATCCAAACGCAATTGCTATCAAAGTCACAACCTAAGGGACCTCGCCAACAATATAAAATGGTGTCTTATCTCATATAAGTTGATCCCATAGTTAAGTTGACACCAATATCTGTTCCGGCGCTTGTAATTGTCTTCAGACAGATTCAACAACAACTCTCTCACACTTTAAATCTCCATGAAATTGCTTTCGACGAGCATTGAAATAAGTTTTACGACGTTTCTCGCACCTTTTGACGTATTGGGGAGGTCCCTATCACTCATTCTGGTAGCAGAAAGTGTACACCTTCCATACTATTCTTCATTATGACTGCTGAGAAAGCAGTTAGTACCATTTTTTAGGTCTGTGCAAAATGACTGGCGGGCCAGGGTTTTATTCGCCGACGTTACATTTGCACGTCGAACGCTCTACCACTATGGGCATTGTACCGTTGTACGACAACGTTGTAATGGATCAACTAGTGCTAACCTTTAACGCTACCTTACGGTTGGACTGGGATGTGGACTATGAATATGTGTAACGGCTCAGTCTGTAAACTTTGGGTTATTTATACCAACGATAATTTTCCTGTCACCTGATATGGCCTCGTCGCAGATCCAGCCTTTCCTCCTCGCCACGCAGATCGCGAACAGGACGAACAGCACAACAACAACGGAGACCGCTGCCACGACGATGGCGAGCATCGTAGTAGGGGGCTCTGCGGACATAATCAGTTAGATTACATGATGTGATCCGAATAAGATGCAACTTTGATATTGTAGTAGGAAGCTAAGTGGAGACGACATGGTCATACCATATATTATATAATCATGTAATATTCTTGATAAAAGAGTGTTACTTTAGTTCAACTACAACGTTAACCACTGCCACGACGATGGCGCGCATCGTAGTAGGAGGCTCTGCATAGAGACAACGACATGTTTGATCAGAAAGACATGTAATGTTAGTAATTGTACTCACTGGTGATGGATGGAATTGCTGTGAGGGTCACAAAGTTTGCCTAAGGATTCGTTAACATAAAATCCTTTGGCTTTGTTTTATCACGAGTTTAGAACATTTCAATTCCTCTGGGTTATTTTTCGAGTCTACATTTGAAACATTGCCTATAGAAAGGACAAGGACGTATTTTGTTTAATCTTGAACTCTTGATATAGAATGTCTGCCAACATCCTCTGCAGATAGAACTTCAATCATTAAAGCTACAGTCGCGGAGTCTCCTGCTGTTGATTTAGGGAAGGACAAGGACACATTCTACTCTTCAAATAGAATGTCTGCAAAACTCCTTTTTGATTGTCAGACTCTTTCAAAACTTCGATCACTCAAGAATCAACTGCGTTGTCTCCCGAGTCGCTCCCTTATCTGTTTTATCTGCAAGTTCACCTCCAAGATTCCTTAATGGGTAAGCCTCTGCCTCAAGTGACAACGACACATGCGTTTTCCTACCCTTTCCGACGGTGTAACGAATGTAGGGACTTCCGATTCAATAAACCTAAAATCCTTTAAGCGCATTGCCAAGTTAAATTGCTTTCTTTCATGTCGACTAGACTCTTCCTAGACTAACGCTGATTCGGGGTTCCAAAGAGAACACGCATCGGGATGGAGAATAGCTGGAGATGTATTGAGAAAGTAGTGAGAATGCAGCGTTGGCAATTGAAAAGTCTTGGACCGCAGGAAAAACGTATTTGTATTTCCTTTGCAGCTGCACTAGTGTGACTCCCTTCTGCGTAAGGCAACAGCTTCGGATGCGTAGAGAATGCTTCTGTGTTACATCCAGCGAGTAATACTTCAGCTCTATCCAAGTCCAAGACTTTTGTGTTCTTTCAAGCTTTCCTTTTGGTAGGCCTACCTAATCTTTCTCAGACAATGTATTATTCGATCCGTATGGGATAATAATGTGGTATTTTTCGTCCTTTTCGTAGGCCTACCTAATCTCTCACTGACAAGTTATCTTTCCGTTTGAGATATAATGTGATGTTCTTGGTAATAACCAGAGTCTTTAGGACATCCGGCTATTCTACTGCAGTGAAAAGAAAGGTAATGTAGCTATTCTAAAAGATGACACCCTCATCCTCACGGATTGCTCAAGTTACAATAAGATATGTTTCAAACGTAATCCCTATGTAGTAAGGTCCATTTCGGATAATGGTGAGGCTTTATCGGAATTCACTTTGCTTTCAGTCCAAGAGCTGGCAGTGCGAGTGGAGGCCATTTGCAGAAGAACTGGGGTGTAGGACATATTGAAACACGGTATTAAGATAAGCCGGGCTCTCCGGTCCAAGGTGGCCATCACAGATAGGGGTGGGTACCACATTACAGACACCGTCTCTGCCAACAGACGTATGTGGCATAACGCTTTATTTAAGAGAAGTACATCTTTATCATCTGAAGCGGATACGGAGAAAAGAGCTTTGCAACAGAGCTGAGTCAGCTTACAGATGTAGATGTACCCTATGTTGCAGGGGCTATCATTCTCTAATAATAGGACTGTTTAGCCATAGCTGAAGCTGTAGGGTTGATAGATTTACGATTTTACCATCATGATGGTACATATAAACCGACGGAGGCCATATATTCTCAGCAATGAGTAAAAAGTCTATATGTACACAATCAAGTGTTTGATTTCCACAGGGCAATGCTGACTGGTTTACTTTGCACTACAGCTATAGGTGTCGCTGCTTACAGATGCGGTCCCAAAAGTAAAGTAGTTAATGAGGCACTGTATCTAAATGCAAAGCTTTGTACAGATGCGGTTTCAAACATAAAGTATTTACTGTGGTGTTCACAATGCGGTTCCAAACGTAACACTCACCGATGATTTCCACGCTGAACTGTCGCTGGTCCGAGCCGAACATGTTGACGGCCTTGCAGACGTAGTCCCCCGTCCGGCCCGAATTGGTGTTCTGGATGGTCAGGACGCTCTTCACGCTCTTGCCACCCTCGTACGACTCCTGACGCACCTTAACGTTACCGTCACTGCCAACCTTGGTGTAAGAAAACAGCATAAGTACATGTATCTTTATCCTGGCTGTACATAATACCGTTTTTACGCAAGGTGAAGAGAGTTGAAGATTCCCAGGTACCTTTGACCCGTTACAAACTGTGACGGGGGACGTTTCAAATTTCCTGTAACTTTGAGTTATTTGTCTTAATGAATGCGTCAGTCAGTAAAAGTATGTTCGAAACTTTTGTAACAGTTTTTAACAGTTCCGATCAGAAATCAAAATTATCCGCATGCCTACGTTAGGGCGTAAGTACAGAATGTTCCAATATTGGTTTTAATTATTCAGAGTTTGATCTAACGTTACACATTCTTTACATTTTTGATCTTATGAAACTTTTTGTATGCATAAGGCGCATTGCGGGGGCTGTCGTTACAAGTAATTACCACTACTTTTCTTTCTTCCTTGTTGCAAATGCAGGCTGTTAAATGACAATCTAAGTGATTTCTGAAAATTGCCTCACTGTTAGAAAAGGCGAGCAAGTTGATAGCTGCAAGGTAAGAGTCATGCCAGCACTCGACGCATTAGGCTCCGGTATACGAATTGCCACAGCAAGACCTCCCCAAGGCCTAATCAGTAGAAATTGCCAACGAATATGCTGAATGCTTGGCAACAGATCTAGTTTGCCGCAGTTGGTAGACCATTTTCACTTGCACTCCTCTTTATCCGGATGGTTATCTCCTTCAGAAATTGACCATTTCCTTCTTCTTTTCAGCCGCCTCCGAAGTCTTGGTAGAGACTACCAATGCACCCAAACTGCTGTACAATTATTCGATGCGTGGTGGAAGAATAAAGGCGTGGGGAGGGGGGTAATTGCACTGATTACCGGGATATTCCATCGACCTTGAGAATATTGAAACGTTGATGATTGAGATACATCCCCATTACGAAAGCGTTTTATACACTCAGTCACTACGCATTTTGGGGGAAGGTTGCCGTTACAACATTACCGCCAGTATGTATTAGTTTCTGGTGGCAACATTCTTGCAGTTTCAAGAA
The DNA here is from genome assembly GCF_035083965.1 of Branchiostoma lanceolatum. Lineage (NCBI taxonomy): Eukaryota > Metazoa > Chordata > Leptocardii > Amphioxiformes > Branchiostomatidae > Branchiostoma > Branchiostoma lanceolatum. The sequence goes on along the minus strand of NC_089722.1, from coordinate 4,521,494 downwards.
AACCGACGTCATGTTTGATTGCAAAATAGAAAAAAAAATCTTATGTAAAATCTAGAAATATTTCTAAACTTGGAAAACAATTCCCAGAAATACACGTCACCTTCAAGGCTCTTATACACTTAACATGAAAAGCAATCAGTAGATTCGGGTTACGAAAAGAAGGGCGAGGGGAGGGGTAATTTTACCCGGGACATTCAGTTGACCTTGAGAATAATGTATCGTCATTGAATGTGAGATACATCCCAATTCTGTTGATACTACGGAAGCGTTTGCATATTGCCGTCATCTTAATTTATGACATGGTGGCGATGATCCTATTATTTCAAGACAATCGGCAGAATGGTTGATTGCAAATTGAAGAAAAAAAAACGGATGGAAAACCTGGAAGCATTTCTAAACTTACAAAAACAATTCCCCGACTTACATACCGCCTAGAAGGCTTTAATGTACCCAAAATGAGGAGTAATCTGTCGATTCGCGCAAAGAAAAGAGAGGCATGGGGAGCGGTAATTTTACCGATTGCCGGGACATTCAGTCGACCTTGAATGTGAGATAAAGCTCAATGTTGATATCACAAAAGCGTTCTCATATTTCAAGTATCGGGGGAGGTTTTCGCTACAACGTTGTCGTCATTTTACTTTAGAACCTTGTGGCAATCAATGTGTTAGCTGTTCTGAGACAGTCAACAGAATAGCTTATACAAAAAAATCCAAATTTAAAATCTGGAAACATTTTAAAACGTGGAAAACAATTCTGAGACGTTCATGCCGCCTTGACGGTTCTAATGTACTCAAATAGAGGAGTGATCAGTCGATTCGCGCAATGAAAAGAGGGGCGTGGGGAAGGGTAATTTACCGATTACAGGGACATTCAGTCGACCTTGAGAAAATAGAAACGCCAATGAATGTGAGATAAAGCCCATTGTTGATATTACGAAAGCGTTCACATATTTTAGGATTTGGGACAAGTTGTCGTTACAACATTGCCGATATATTGTTATAGATCCTAGTGGCAATGCTCCTGTTGTTTCAAGAGAATCAGCATAGTGGCTGATTGCAAATTAGGAAAAAAAAAACGGCGGGAAAACCTAGAAACATTTCTTAATTTACAAAAACAATTCCAGGACGTACATGCCGCCCACAAGGCTCTAATGTGTTCATACTGAGAAGTATCAGTCGATTCGCTCTATGAAGAAAGAGTCGTGGGGAGGGGTAATTATACCGATTAACCTGACATTCAGTCGACCTTGAGAATAGAGTAAAGTTAATGTTCGTGAGATAGCGGCGCTCAGCGCCTGCAAATCATGCTTAATTGCCCTATCCTACCCGCCCATACGGCATTGTGTTATCTTTGGTTTCCACGCCGAATGTTTTACCGCAGGGTCCGCTTAACTTGGGACCGTGGAATAATTCCAACCATCTTCTCTGATATCAAAACGGTCTCATGAGCACCTTCACAGTAGTTTTATCATCCGTGGTAGTTTGATGACTGTCAAGTTGATATCCAGTAAATGAGATACGCTAGGTAGAAGTTACTCAAGCAACTGGATGGATTTTGGAAACGTCTAGACGGTAGAAACTGGTGACAGTAGCATCTACCTTGTGGAAATTGTTTTCAGACTCTTTTAGGAGGCAAGAAAAACTTTTTGACAAACATTTAAGAATTACACACAACATATAAAGATTGCTCTGGGGAGCTTTCGAGACGAACTCTTTGTCTCTTCGTCAACCCGGAATTACAGTCAGATCTCGTCTTGGAGTTCTCTTGTCACGTGACTTGATGTTGATTATCGCGTGACAAGAGACAGTCATATCAAGGCTTGAGATAGTGGTGAAGGTTGTTGTCTTAGAACCTACAGCTTTCCTAGTATGTCCCAATGTTTTCACCTATTTCCTCACTCGACCAAGGCTAAAATGAGTATGTCCCAATGTTTTGACCTATTTCCTCACCCGACTAAGGTTGAAATGAGTACCTAGCTTCGGTTAGGTACGTCGTCTCCAATGGTACAGAAAGCTGCTGGTCGAGTGTTTGAGGACAGCCACACCTCGAGCACTATGAAGAACCAACCATACATACTATTGATAAGTCTTGTCTCCAAGGTGATAGTTTCCTGTTGTGTTAATCCTCCCATAAATAATGAATAACTGAATATCTAATTAAGCTTGTAGCTACAACACTCAACAGCCCTCCAATGACTTAAGTTAATTTTCATAACTGAAACAAATATATATTATGATGAATTCGTAACATAAACATAACCTGCAAAATGTCTCTCAGTCATTCAATACTTATCTCTGCTAGCGTCGGCTGCGACAAGCACAAAATCCGTAATCAGCAGACTAATTGAACTATATTTAACCATCTTGGCAGGAATAACAGTTCTAAATATGCAACAATGCGATAGATTCTCCATGGTATTTGTGTAATTTGTTGTGTGGGTGTGTTTAATTGAGAATGTATTCGCACGCGTCGCTTTTCCTGTGTATCAAACAATTTACTTATCACATTTTCCACCCGCATCTGTATACAATGTTGTAATGTAAAAATTGCACACATTAACTGTGCTGATGAATCGATGATAACGTGCTAAGACTAATAGATAATGGTTATTTTACAATATATGTAACTTTATTGCTATACCTTGGGGTACAGTATATCTGAACGTGTTATTCGTTGATGCCATTTAATATGTAGGTTCATCCAAGGTGAATTAAAATGTAGCACAGTCTGTTGGTTCTAAAACATAAACGACGCCAATTAAAGCAAAAGGAAAATAAGATAATAAGGCAAGACTTCTTTTTCATACATGTTTGAGCTCACTGCAGCGTTGTTGTCTGTGAAACTGCTAAAATTATAACGTATATATTATGTTTCAATGTAGTGACATCAATCCATACACTGTAGGCAAAATGTTGTACTATCGACTCATCGGTTCTTGGACTTTTTTCAAAGCAACGTTCTTGTGTGTTTTTTTGGGGGGGTGGTATTAAGTTGCTAATACAGAATCACACATACACATCAAAATATGGAGTTTGGTATAATTCAATTACAGTCAGATCGCTTTCCAGTGGCGTGACTTTCTATTGCCTTTCGACAAGAATGAAAGAAAGACGCGCGGGTGTCCTCACTTGAACTTGAAAATAACAAGACTATTGCCCCCAAAAGGCCGCAGCTGCGAGAAGAAGTTCTCGTTGAAGGTCAAATGAATCGAATGATTTGAAAACCCCTGCATTCCTGTAATTGGTGCCATTTGGACGACGCCATTATCGCATTTCCACCTATTGGCGAACTAATGCAGTGCGCTCTGCTGTTATCATACAAAATGTACTACCTCGGCCTTTCTCAAGTAGGAAGGAAACCAATTACAGTAAATACGTGACTGCATTTTGGGATTTAATTTTTTGCTTATTGCATCTTTGGGGCTGAATAAAAATACTCACTGTACACAGCCAAGTTTTATATTCAACCGACGTTTCTATGGCCGTCTGTCACCTTCCCGACTGGTTCACTTTGTACTGCAGCTATAGGTGTCGCTGCTTACAGATGCGGTCCTTTGCTTGTTGCGAATGTCAATAAGATTTTGTACTTTGAAAACTATGTAACTGTTACTCTAACAAAATTGCTAATAGATTCTTACACGCTTTAACATGGATATAATTACTAACGTGTGAACTTACCGGAAATTGCTGGTCACCGTCTACGTCACTTCCTCTCCACATCCACGTGATCTCTTTCGGATCCGGGTCAGAGGCCACTTCACACACTAGGCTGACGGAATCTCCTCTGGTGACGGCCAGGCTGGTGGGCTCCCCAAGGACGTCTGGCTTCCCTAAGAAAACGCATCAAGCCTATTAAAATGTTCTTATCTATCTGGTATATGGTATCAGGCTGTTCTTATCCAAGATTCTGATATCCCTAGTCTCTATGATACTTGTCACAGATATGATTAAGGCGGTGCAATCATCGTACGAACAGATGCATCATATGTTAGAAATGATAAAAATCCACCGCCGCCATATTGTCTAAAGCTACGCTGAGATACAAGATGGCGCCCGAACGCAATGACGATGATGCTCTAAAGATAAGAATTATTCACAAACTATGTTTGTTGCTGTCTACACGATTCATATATGCTATGTTTAGAGATTTATAATATTTAGAACATATTGTTAACCCACCAAATGGCGGGCATCAAATTACATCATAATTACGTGAATTGCCAAACGGCGTCTTTACCGATGACGTTGATGTAGGTCTCCCGTATCGCGTCCGGAAAGCCCTTGCTGGACGCGATGCACTGGTAGTGTCCCTCCTCGCCATAACCCACCCGGGAGAACCGCAGGGGGTTGTCAAAGTACAGCGGAGTGCCCTTCCTTCTCCATCGCACCTGGAATGAATGAATGTTTCTTTTTTTTAAATTCGTTTAAGAAGGTTAAACATCCATGGCCAGGTAAACAATTTATGAAGACAATTCAAACTCTACAACTGGATAAGATTTACTTCCGGACGTATCGAGTGGAATCCATCACTCCTCTTCAGTATCCCTAGTGATACTGAAGAAGACTGATGGATGTCATTGCAAAGTCCGGAAGTTAATCTCCGAATCTTATCTGGTTGCAGAGTTTGAATTGTCTTCATAGATTTATTTGGTTGTTGTTTACATTGTATATGTAATTACATGTATAGTGTCTAGTGGCACATAGGTCAGCAAGTCTGCTTGCTGTTTCTGTAACAGGGAGAGGTTGCTACATGTAGCCCTTCCACTTTAACGTGATCGGAGCACTTCCTCGAACCCAGGTCCCCCATTTTACGTCCCTTCCGAAATACGGCAGCAGCTCCAACATAAATGACCTCCCCAGGTCTCCCAGCTTCCAACTAATTGGAACCAGGAGCTTGATTCTGAGTATACTACAAGTTGAGCTGCAGGGACGTCATTAAGCAAGCTAATAAGGCTGAACTGACGGACGTGTTAAAATCTATATCATTCTGCACGCGGCATTAACAGCAGTCACTAAAGATCAGTAAGTACAGCAAGAAAATACAGTAAAATTCAATGATGGTAGGGAAATGATCAATGATAATTAAGGGATGCTTTTCCTCTCTATAGGTAGAACAATGTCGGGCGTAACTTGATAAGACACGAGTACTTAATGGTGGACTGAAAGTCAATACCAGACGACATTCAAATAAAGTTAGAAGTATTACCTGCTATATGGTACCTTGATAGAAAAAAAGGAAAGCGCTGTTCTTTTGTTTTGTATCTTTTAATACGTTCAAACTTTGAGAGAGAAAAAAAGAAAAGAAAAGAATAGGGATAAAAATACGGATCCGAAATATACATAATCATACAAATGAAAGTAAAAGCTAAATACAATTCATGTCTTTCTGCAACAAAGATGAACATATCCTTACATGAAAGTACGTTGTGTTGTCAGACGTCATTCTGAATCAGAGCTGTACCGCAAATTGCCAGCCCAAAATTTGGACTTAACAAATTTTCACAAAAGCAGTGGATTGCTCATTCCTAGACAAAAACTGAAGCTAATCAGTTGAAAATTTGGGAAACTCCAATTTTTGTGTTGGTATTTTTCAGTTTAACTTTGATTAAGAGTTAACATTATCCTATTGACTTATTTGATTATTCAAAAGACAATCAGGTGTGATTTACCTTGGGGCTCGGGTTCCCGTCCGCCTCACACTGCACGGAGAAGTCCAACTTCTGCCCGAACAGGATGCTGACTTTCTCTTCGAAGGACGGCCGTATCGTAGGAGGAACTTTTGGGGTAAAACGAAATTTTAGCATGATCGAAATAAGGTAGCCTCCTTCGCAGTCATCTACAATGTAGGAGCGCAAGGCAGTGGCGGTTTTTTTTAGGCAAGGGGGGTTCTGATTCGCAATTTTTAACATGGGAAAGGCTCTCTTAGTCTCTACCAGACTAACTACGCCGGCTATAGGGAGAATATTTGCCAGGGTTTCACTTGCAGGATGGCAGATTGGACCCTCTCTCCGAAGCCGACTTCCTTAGCATACAATTTACTCCATTTGGCCAATTTCTGCTATTTTCCCAGCCATCCGCGGGGTCCGATAGAGGCTAAGGTTCTCTAACGCCGGGCACACGTGACGGAAAATCTCCCCTGGTATCAGAGAACATGGCCTATGTCAGAGCTCCCCCCCCCCCACACACACACAAATAATAAACGCCAGCGCTCCTACAAGTTTGTGAAGGAGGCTCAAAAGACGCTACGTTGCGATTCATTCTGAACATCAAAATTCCATTTGGACAAAAATTCGCGAGGTACAGTTTTCTCACATTAAGGACCCTGAGGACTTTTTGCTACATAAGACGAACATATCTGATTTTTACAACATACACGCAGCTCATTAAAACACAGTTTGTAGAATCCCACGTCGCATTTCGATCCAGGCTGTTATCATTATTAGGTTAACATTGGGTGGGCCGGCTGCTCTCTCTTTTCAGCCAGGGCCTGGATGGCGAGGAGCTTACAATGATAGCCAACAACGTAGGTCACATGTGCAGAAAGAGATCACACTAAAGCTTTGAAGATACAGATCTCAAGATATTATGACTACCGTAATATAAGCTGATAATATTGGCATAACCTGATGTTCCAACATTGTATTCACGTGCAAATCACGTGCACCTTGACCACATTTTTCTCTGTAACGATGTTATAACATTACAATCATGTGCGGATCACGTGCAACTTAACCACAAATCACGTTCGCGACATACTCACACGTGACCTGCAGGCTGACCGTGCTGACCCCGGCAGGGTGGATGCCGTTTTCAGCTCGGCACTGGTAAATGGCGGCGTCCCTGCGTCTGGTGTGTGGGATGTACAACGTAGAGCTTCTAGAAATTTAAAAAGAAAGGGAAATAAAATACCCGCTAAAAATAGCTAAATCATGTTCCGTGGTCCGTTCTGCAGCCTTTGTCAAGTGCGAATAACCCATCACTAAGAGCACGTGATATTACCGTCTCGTAGGTGAACTGAAGAAATGAAGATCTTACAGATCTATCCATATCACTTAACTTAAAAGTCAACCTTCCTTCGGTGGTGATAACAACGGCATAGGGCAGTGTATACAGCTTCAATGTACAATTTTTCTAAACTTCTACAACCCCAATGAACAGTTCAATATGTCTTGATATTCTATCCCAAGAACCGCAAACATACATAGCATTTTCAAGTCGGACGAGCGATCAAAGCAGGCTTCATTGCCCTAACTGGCGACCCTGTGAATTAAAGGCAGAGTCCCTAAATACTAGACCGAATGCTCTACTTGCGTGGACAGCAATTTCATCTTTATATGTATATATGATATGATAACTTCTCCCCCGAACCCTCAGCCATTGACCGCAGTTGAACTGCGAATTGCATCTCTTAATTCATACCTCTTCAACCCATGCGTGGAATATAGAGCCGTATGAATCCCCCACTTGCCATTCTGGTCGTGAATGCAAACGAGCGAGCGAATCGTGCAGCCGTTTATCGAACCCACGATCTGGTGTGTTCTGTAGAAGCTTATCGCAACCACAAAACCCGTTTATTGTTATATTATACAGCCTCTGCACTCTATAACCCGTTTGGTACTCTGTATTATGTTCCCAACGACCCCGGCGCATTAAAGTCGTGAAATTCGCGAAGCCCACACCAGTGGAGGTATTTGATTCATCGATTCATCGATTGCCGAAGGGACGGGTTAGGCCGAGTTCCGGACGATATAGGTTCCGAGTCCGCTATGATCCGCTATGCATAACGTGGCCATGTTCACTCTCCACTTCTCCGTTCGCTTGTCATCCATCATTGCGTGACAGTCTGCCTCTCCCAACTGTCATTCCAGCAGTTGTTGTACCATCTGATAGGTCTTCTTTGCAGCGGCCGGGGGATGTGCTGGTGATTTTAACATTTCAGTCACGTGCACACGTAACCCGCCCTGGGCTTGCCAAGGCACCCAGCCAATCCTGATTAAAACTTTTGGCTTTGAAGGTTTGGATTCATGCCTATAGAGAGTCTGGCAGCTACAAGGAATCACGCCCTCTACTCTGTGGGATTAGTCAAGTACGGGCAGAAGAGACAGCAAAATACAACAGTTTTCGGTCTCCTGTTTTTGTCCCAATCTACAATTATTTTCCGAATTTCCCAAACAAAAATTCCATGTATTTTCCCCCTACCCAAAATTGTGAAATCAAGGGAAGTAAACATGTAATATGTTTATTTCTCATTTTCGGTTTTATGCACGTACACACTACAGCATCCTCTCATGGTGACACCGTCTTTGCTACTTTACGCTCCTTCTTTGCTACTTTACGCTGTATCGATCCCATTCTCCCTTGGGCTTTAGCCAATGTTGATTTTGCTACATCTTCTGTTGCTACCATGTTCTGCAACATTGTAGCAAACATTTTGAGTAGCAAAGTAGCATTTTGCTGGACATGCCAAGACAAAGGCCGCTCGACCAAGAGAATTCTACCATGATTTAGAACATTACCAGAATATTGTTCAAACAGGCTTTGATCAATCGATATTTCTATAATCACGAAATGTACTTACAGGCGTTATTTATGGTACTAATTTCACGTATGGTCTGTCTTCATTCGCATTTAATTCCAGCAGAGCTAGAGCCTAACCGCGGTAATGTAACGCTGTAAAGAAGCCTTACACGGTGATTTCCCACATGTACCCATTAGCACGATTAGTCTTTATTACGAGAGTATCGTAAATTCGTTATACTATAGTCCTGATGACACACAGAGCAGATCAGCCCCTGCATGTCTTTGTATGGTAGGTTTGGCCGGAAACGTGTCTTTAGACAGGTATGTACAAGGCCTTTGTAATCACGTGATCATGACACAAGCATTGTCCGCCATGTTAGCAGGCCTGCATGCTAGATGGCAAAACTTGGTAGCTGACATGTAACGTTAGATTCAAATTTGTCCAATTGAAATCACGTAATAATAATCGAATGGAGGGAATGGAAGAGGCTGATACTGGATGTCACCATACTCCCCCACCCCCAGGCATGAGGATGGGACTAGGTAAAGGTTAAAGGCAATGATAATGATAGAATTCATACATTGATATTCATGGCCCTGACTCTTCTCGGTTTAACCAACTAGTATGGCGGCTGTGACTTCACGTACGTGCAAACATCCTAGCTTAAGCCTAACCGCGGTGATGTAACGCTGTAAAGAGGACTTACACGGTGATTTCCCACATGTACCCATTAGCACGATTAGTCTTCATTACGAGGCTATCGTAAATTCGTTATATTATAGTACTGATAACAAACAGAGCAGAACAGTCGTAAGTTTGAATGGAAAGTTTTCTGCAGTAAAAACGGTGTCCAGAAGGCTTCGCACTCACGTGACCGTGACGTAATGATTGGCCGCCATGATGGATGGTTAAATCTGGTAGTTCCCGGGTAAATTCAAATTTTTGGATGCAATTGCAGTGACGTTATTATAGAATGCACATGACTCTCTATAAGTCCGAATCTTCAACCATGGCAGCTGCACATGTGGTGTCACGTGCTAACAACAAGTTAGATATTATGAATATAAGAATCTGGAATCTGGAGTATGTGGTAGTGAATATATCAACTCTGATTTCTAGCCCTCTGCTAGAGCATCATTTTCTGTGGATACCAGGAGTTGCCTTCGTCCCCAGGACAGATGCCAATTTCTGCATAAACTTAGTTGCGGGCAAGCCCCCTTTTCAATAAGAGAGCCCTTTCCTCGCCCCTTCGTTATCTCCGAAACACGCAAAGGTTTAACTAGAATTATGACTTCCCAAGTAGGTGCAGAAAGAAGCTTAGGCGACTTTTAAGTGTGTGCCAGCTTGGACCGATGCCCAACAACTATGCGCGTTTTAGTTCATGTGGTAAGTAAGAGCTGCACCCAACCACCACCACCAATTTTCATTTAGAGAACCCTTCCCTCACCCATTAGTTAAGAAGCTCGGGAGATAAAGGGACTGCTACATGTAGCTAAGAGTCTGGCAGCTTGGACAGATGCCCAGCGATTCTGCGGCCATGCAGACATCTAGAACCCACACCCCATCCACTCCATGCGGTTCTGCCGTTTTCTCTTCATTAGTGCTGCCAACTGCAGCCGTACCCCGGATCCTAAAGAGGTGTGACTAAAAGCGGCCATTTTTCACATGGGAGGACCTCGGGACTGGCGCACGGAACTAGAATCTCAACTGTTCTGAGTTCAGCGTCCTGGAGTCAAGATATATTATCGTCTGTCTATATTGACAGTTAACAAATTATGCCAAATCCTATCATAAACAATATTTTCTAAATTGTTAATCTGTATCTAATATCGACGTATATAAAACTGTCTACTCAGTTGTTCATCGATCTTAAATGTGGAGGTTGTGGCACGTAGGTGTATTGCTCAATACTTAAATAGTTAACCTGTGTCACCGTGCATGTTTGTACTGACTCTATGACAAAGACCAGAAAATATTATTTCCAGGCAGATTTTGCAGGAAAAAAACTACGTTTTCTGACTGTTCTGTTTCGTATCGTTATGAATGTCAGCTAGTAAATGGTACAATCTTCAATCCTCCCAAACATCTGTTCGGTGTTTACGACATCTCACCTCTCCAGCCTGTTTTGCGGCATGCCTCCCGCCAGTTTCTTCCACCTGACGACTGGTCGCGGGTTCCCCTCGGCGTGGCACGTCAGGTTAGCCGGCTGTCCCTCCGTCACCGTCACCGACGAAAGTTCAGCTTTTGCCGTTGGGGAATCTGGTGAAAAACAGGACCAGGAAATTAGTTGTGTATCAGGATATAATGAGTATTTTCTTAAATGGACGATTTTTGTCTTGGTTAAAAGAGGTTATGAATTTAAAGGTTTGCCGGGCTGTCCCTCCATAACCGTTAAAGTTCAGCCTTTACCGTTTTTTACCGTCTATTATATATGGAAGACATAACATACTAAACATAGTTTTAACAGAATTAATTTGTTCTCTACTGACTTTTCGACAACTCGTTGCTGTCTTTATCGGTGTAAAAAAAATCGTTTATTTATTAATTGAGTTTTCAGACAGCTGGGTCGCCCATTCAATTAATTCATTCATCTACACTAATAAAAACAGGAAATAGTAGCCTCCATTGCAGTCCTTCCCACTTGCGTTTTTTGGGGGGGGGGCGCATCTGCTTGAGGCCCCGTATCTGCTTGGACACAGGACCACAGTGGTAACAGAATCCCAAGCAGATACGGGGCCTTAAGCAGATACGCCCCCCACCCACAAAAAAATTGAAAGAAAAAAAACGCTAAAAAATCGCTAGCGGGAAGGACTGCAATGGAGGCTAATGAAATAGGCCGTGGAAACGTTTATTCAGAACAAAAATAAGGTTGCGTCGTACTACTTAAGACACTTATTGTCTCATCTCTCACATTGTGGAAACCACACGGGAAAACACACTCCAGGAAGCTGACCTTCCCAAGGACTATCTCAAGGGACACAGGGATTGAGTTGGAGGACTTGGGAGCAGCCATGTCAGACAGACTGATGTGGGCCTCGGTTGTACAAGGGCTCGCCCCGTCCTCTGCTGCTGAGGTCGACGGATGATGATGATGAAGACACTTATATTGAGATTATATACCAGCCTGGTGATATCATTTACAGATTAATATATAGCCTGAGAATTCTAACAAAATAAGGCACAAGACAGTAATGGAGACTTCCCTTGGTGCCGTTTCTGTGCCACCATTTTGTTTTTAACAAAACCCACAATGCAGTGCGCTAGTTACACACAGTTACACCCTGCTGGTGTCTTTATGGCCTCTACCAGGCCCCGTCCTATCGCTGGGAAAATAGTAGAAATCGGCCGAGGTAGTCCACTATGCAGGTAGTCCGCTCAACAGTGAAGCTCCATTATCGATGAACGTCGATAATGGAGCTTCACTGTTTAGCGGACTACCCTGTATAGCGGACTACCTCGGCCGATTTCTACTATTTTCCCAGCGATAGGACGGAGCCTGGTAGAGGCTAGTGTCTTTATTTAATATACACAACCGGGTTGTCTAAGCCCCAGGAGGGATGTGTTATAGTCATTGTTAACATATCACCCCACGCCAGAAGAGAAGGCCGTCGCTTAATCAATACCTAACTCAATCAATGAAACAGTCCTTTAACCCCCAAAGTTCAAACGCGATAAACGACAATGATGTATAGTCTAGGTTGAGGCAGACCGCAGAGGGTCTCCGGTTATAAATGGAAGACCACGGGAAAAAGTGGAGCAAAGAGTCGAATCGAATGGCCGGCAGGGGCAGACTGAACGGTCATTATGTTGTAGTCGAGTTTTTGAAACATCTATCAATTTGTTTAATCCCGGGGTGTCCAATCTTTGGTGGCAAAATAGTCTTTTAACTGCCAAAGTTCCTCTGATAACAGTGTTTGTCAACCACTTTATGCGTATGTCTAAAAGATCTAAAAGCTTGCTGTCAGAAGCTTTACGATCTATTGCCCCAACATTTGCTTGGAAATCATTTATGTGTGCCAATGCAACGAATACCCTATGTCGAAATGTTTGAGGTGGGGTGTTTTAGACCCTCGACTTGCTCTCGACAAGGCAACACATGCATAGCTTTATAGAGCGCTTTAAATGGAAGACCACATGAACGATTAGATCGCCTAGCTACAGGAGTAGTCATGGCACGCTCATCATGTTCTAGCCGCGTTTTTAAAGCATTTATCAGTTGGTTAATCTGGAAAGCAATCATAACGTTTTCTAACTGCCAGGCTACTCTGATAGCAAGGTCTCTCACCCACGGCGTGTGTCTGAAAGTTCGGATTTCAAGCAAAGCTAGCTGTCAGAACCTTTACGATCTTTTGCCTGGAAATTATCTATGTGTGACCATGCAAAGAGTGCTCTATGTCGAAAGGTTTGAGCTGTGGGGGTTTTTAGACCCTCGACTTGCTCTCCTCCTAGACAGGGTAACATATAGATATATTTATAGATCGCTATAAATGGAAGAGCAGATTTAAAAAAAAAAAAGTGGGGCAGAGTCGAATTGGATCGCCTAGAGGGGCAGTCGGCACGGTCATCATGTTCCAGTCAATTGGTTAATCTCTAAACCAATCGTAACGTTTTGGCTACTCTGATAGCAAGATGTATCTGTTCTGTATCATATGATTGCAAACCCTGCTGGCTGCCATTGCACGGGTAATTTCTGACCAATAAACCATTTAAGTAGATGGGCTTGTACTGGGGGCGGTTTAGAGCGCCGTGTAACCCCCACCCTAGCTACAGCGCAACACGTGAATAACTTTGTAGATTGCTATAAATGGAAGACCACACGAAAGCGTGCGGCACTGAGTCAGGTCGGATCACCAGCAGGGGCAGCCGTAACCGTCTTCATGTTGCTCGAAACATTTATCAATTTGTTTAATCTCATATCCAATCCTGGAGTGGAAAATCGTTTTTCACCGACATGTTTCTCTGATAGCAGGGCTTCTCGCCCAGTGTGCACTGGTACAAAAGCCCAGCTATTTACTTAAAGAAGGATATCTACCAGTCAGAAAACGGTTCGATCTTTCACTTAAACATCTTGGAAATAATCTATTTCCGGTCATACAAAGATCTGCCCATCCTCCTCTTCTACAGCGAAACGTGTGCATAGCTTTATAAATGAGAAGCCACACGAAAAAGTAGGGCACAGCGTTGGATCAGATTGCCAGCAGGGCAGTCGGCACGGTCGTCATGTTGTGCCCGTGGATTTATAGCATTCATCACTTTGTCGCCTAACGGAGAAAGCCGTGACCTATATCTATGGGGTTGGGCTTTGGGCGTTACAAATTGTTCAGCTACCCCCAAATGTGTCGTGTATGCAGTCATAGCACTTAAAGAGTGAAGCCAGGGCGCACTAAAGGGGTGGCCAATGACTATATGTTCGGCATCGGGCGTGTCAAACTGTTAAGATATCTTTCTCCTGTAATGCTACGGTCACATCTGTGCAGAGAAAGGCTTAAACTATATCTATGGGGTTGGGCTTTGGGTGTTACAAATTGTTCAGCTAGTACCTACTCCCCAAATGTGTCATTTATACAAGTACAGCACTTAAAGAGGGAAACTAGCCTAAGGTTGCACGGAGTGTCCAATGTCTACAGGTTCGGCATTGGGAGTTTCAGACGTTCCCTACCGGATAAGACAGTGTTACATGTATTTGATTTTGTATTGATCTATGACATGTAAAGCACAACATGAAGAATAGCTAATTATGTCAGAAATGTCAAGCTAATTGTGGATCCAAATAAAGTCACGTCAAGTCAATCTATACTCCTGTAACGCTGGGCCACAACTGCAGAGTTCTCTATGCAGTAGTCTTATCACCTGTCACTTCGAAACTTAGATGGGGCAAGTAGTACCTCAAGTCTAGCCTCCATTAGGACTTTCTATGGGGTATGAATCGCAGAATTTGGCAAAACGGGAAAATAATTAGTCAGGAGAGTCAGTCCACGGGAAGGTTAACATTTCCCCCTCTGGAGCCCGGCCTGTCAATCTCTATATTGGCCAAACTTTCTTGGCAAATCATTCTCCCTATATCAATGAGGATGTTAAGTTTTATTCTATACTTCTACTTTGTATCATGTTTAAGAATTCTTGCCATACTTTTTACCATGTACAATTGTCATGAAATAAAATACTTCTTCTCTTATCAAGCGTAATTAGTCTGGTAGAGACTATCTTAGGTCTATGGGTTAAAGGTCGGGCGTCCTTTTACTGCCAAGTTGCCAGCGTAATCAGTCTGGTATAGAGACTATCTTAGGTCTATGGGTTAAAGGTCAGCCGTTCTTCACTGTCAAGTTGCCAAACCCCCATCGCAACACTTGTACAGCCTTAAGGATTGACTTTCCCCTCACTTGAAAGCAATCCTGTTACAGGCGTGTGCATGCACGAGTATGCCACCCTGCATGCCAAACCCTGTTTGAACTTCCAAACTTCCTACCGTATGAACTTCAAAGCAAAGGATCGCTCTTTGCCACAAAACACGACCGACATGAAAGACTGCAAGTCAAAGAACCCTCTCAACTGGTTCAACCTCGACCCAACATCATCGATAACAGAGCCTTTCTAGATTAGGGTGGCGCTTCGGCAGACGCCGCGGGCCGCTCTAGCAGTGTGAGTCGTCTCCACTTGGCTGGTGCGAAACAATGTCTGTATTACAGATTGGTCTGCGTGGAGAATCACCCTGAGGGACGTTATGACGCACGTAGACGACTTCGTCGGGAGGAAAATCCCTTCCCTCTCTGCCGGGAGCGATGCCCCTTTCGCGGAAATCGTTAACCAGGGAGGCGGATGATATAAGTCACGTCCAGGCCGGAACGGTGACTTAAGCTCAGGGTGATTAAGAGCGACTTTTAATTACCGATCGCGACTGAACCTCCCTCGGCGTAATTAAAGAGCATGGGATAAAAGAAAGGTTGTTACAGTGATGGACGGAGGTCGGGCGGACGCTGGCATTCTAGTCATCTCTCCGTTAGAAGAAATATGAGCCCTTTCGGTCATTTCGAGTGGTAGAAAGTTGTTCAGGCGAAGACTAATACGTCACTTTGAGCCTCCGGAATGGTCTTAGGATTTTCGCGGAAGTTGTTATGCAACAGAATAGGCGAGAGCGAAGTTGGTGTGTAGAAGAAATAATGGGGAGATTTCTGTGGCTAAACGGAAACTGTTGCAACTTTGCGCACAGTACATCAGACTGCACGGTAATGGTGCGTGTCTAATAGTGGGCAGAAATCACAGGCTTCGGTCCATCGCGAGTCGACATTCGTAACGTCGTACGTGTGAAGTAAAAGCAATACTAACAGCCTGCGTGTACTAAGCTACTCACAATATATCAACTCTGAATACTTTGTGTAACACAAACCGAAAAAACTGCTGTCTTGCATCCCCTCCACTATGAGGACTATTGAGTACCATAAGCAATCTGTAATATTCAGTGCAAAGTTTTGGACGAAATTGCCACTATTACGACCTTTCTCCAGTAGTCCTAGAATGATGATACCTATACCCACAACACGCCAAAATAGCTAGGAATAATATCACTATTTGTCTGGATCCACGAAATCCCCAAGAATACCTCTGACCATTATGTATTTCCAGAAGCGTTTCAAACCTATCTGCGACCACCAAATCGGCATAAGAAAAGCAATGCTACATCAACATTATGATTGAAGGTATGTTGTTCCCCCTGTAGTGCCTAGTAGGTCAGCAAGACTCCTTGCTGTTTCAGTAGCAGGGTACATTTCTACATGGAGGGGCTGCTAGCACTTCCCTTCTAACGTGCTCGGAGAACCTTTTTGAACATGAGATTCCCATTTTACGTCCCTTCCGAAAGACGTGTGAAGCCCCAACTAAGATGCCCATCCCGGGGTCTACCGACTAATTGGAACCAGGAGCTCAACTGTAATGCTGCTACCAGGGACATCCCTAGTTAAAAGTATAGAGCGGAAGGTATAGAAATAAGCAATATTAAAGAAACCCGCTCAACACCCAGTACGTTCAGTATGATACATGTATAGAATAAGAAATGTTAAAGAAACCCTCCCAACCCACATTGTACGTTAACATGAATAGATTAAGAAATGTTAACGAAGCCCTCTCAACACACACTGTATATTAACATGCATAGAATAAGTAATGTTAAAGAAACCCTCTGAACACACACTGTACGTTCAGTATTATACATACGTAAGAGATAATGTTATGGAAAGCCTCTCAACACGTAAACACATATAGAATAAGTAATGTTAAGGAAACCCTCTCAACACACACTGTACGTTCAGGATAGCCGACGTCTGCTGCGGCCTGACAACATCCGGGTACCCCTGGTCCGACCGACACGTCAGGTTCGCTTTGTTGTCCCACTTGGACAGAAAACGTACAAGGAGCGTCAGAGATACCTGTAAGACAACAAACAAATAAACAGATGAACAAACAGGCAAGCTAGTAAACAGGAAACGTATCAGGAGCGTCAAAGATACCTGTGGGACAACAAACAAACAAATAAACAAAGAGGCTAATAAACAGGAAACGTATACGAGGAGCGTCAGAGAGACCTGTAGGACAACAAAAAAAAATGAAACAAACAAAGGACTCAACAAAACGCTCTCTTTGATAGGACGCATGCAAGGATGTAAGAGACACCTCTATATCAACGAAAAAACAATCGAGTGAACAAAATAACTAAGTAACATCAAAGAATCCCTCTCAGACTGGAAACGTACAAAAAGGGTCTGGGACACCCATACATGTAGATCCCAACGATAGATGTCTAAACCCATGAAGAGCAAAGGAGGCCATCGTGATTTTTGGTCTGCATGAATTAATTGCAATCTTAAATGAATAGCGGTCTTTTACTAGTTAACACATCCTATTCCTGACCTTACGGACACGTTACTTTAGAAATATATGCCAATCCATCGTGGGTATCATATATCATGTAACAGCAATTTACCAAACCTGAGATATTACTTCATTTGTAGCACATAATTAACATAAGCCTCTGCCATATTTTTTTCTCCACATTTTAACCTTTTACTGAATATTATATGCATACACTTTACAGACAGAATTTCCTTGCAAAGCACGAACCTCCCCAGGTGCATTCCCCTCGTCCTCGTCTGCAGCAGGTATGACGAACTTCCTGGTGCCGTTGTACCAGGACAAGCGGGGCAGGGGCCGCCCCCCGACCGAGCGACACGTCAGCACAAGCCCCTTCCCCGCGCGCAGCTCCATGGTCTCGCCCGTGATGGAGGGAAGGCTGGGAGGAGGCACTGTAAACAGCACAACAGAAAAGCTCCAGATCAGTAAAAGCTTACTCTCCAAGCAGAGGTAAGATCGGGGTATTTTCGACGTGTTTTCGCGGTATTATATACGTCTTAGGACCTCCTCTTATGCTACGGTCACATTTCCAAACCGAGGCCGGGCCGGGCAGTGTGGGGGAACGAAAAATATGATATAAAAGACAACATAACACACAAACATAAAGATGTCAATCATGAGCATTATTCATGTGTATTTCTTGACGATCACACATTTTCCTTTTCCGTTCCAACAGCCCGGCCGGGCCCCGGTTTGAAAATGTGACCGTAGCATTAGGAGGGATACCCAACTAAAAATGGAAAAGTAGAAAGAAGTATATAATACCGCGAAAACACATCGAAAATCATGACCCCGGATCTTACCTCTGCTTGGAGAGTAGCCAAAGCTAGCATTTGTGTTCTGGTCAACTTTTATTATGACGTTGTCCCCTCTGATAATATCAAAGGACAGCATCGTACTCGTTTAAATGAAAGAACAGAAGTCTGCTTATTTAGATACTTATCACATCTCTACTTGAAGGCAGTTAAGAATATGCCTGTTAGAAAAACTTTAGAAAAAGTTCCAGTAGCGTTCTCTCTTCTTATTTTCTATACCTATCCACTTTTGTAAAATATCTATTGAAGTCTTTCATATGATCTGCGAAGTGGATCAGTTGCCAATCAAACGCTTGGTCCCAGAGTAAGCCAGATTGCAAAACACGCCCGACTGAGAGGTCTTGATTCTCAAAGCCAAAGGAGGGGAAACATCACAAGCATTGCTCTTAAAAATTCACAGAATGATTTTATTGAAGATACTGAAAACTTTCATGTTAAAACCACTTGCGAAGTTGATATGTTGTTAATCCCCATTAGATCTCAAAAAGAGCCAGATGGCAAGACGCGAGTAGTAAGGCATATTTCTCCTAGGAGGAAACCATGATGATCATCACACATGTACATCAGGCAGCTATTGTTGAGAACAATCACCGTGACGAGCACATATGAGTACCTGTATTGCATAAGGTATATCAAATACTGTGCACCCAAGGTCGTATACGGAAGACGCCTTTCTGATTGTATCCAATCACACGTTGATAAAGGAAATTCTAGATTCTTCTGTGTCATGGCTCACGGGTCTAAAGAGACTGCTTTAGTTTGCTTTCACGATGATTTCAGTCTTTGTTGGTTCTCATTGGAAAGTAACCCCGTGCCAATGACCTTATCCCACACATTACAGGAACGCATACTGAAAGCTCAAGAGACGACGTTGGAAATGGAATAATTCATTACGGTATCGACCGGTGGGATGGAAATATGGAAACAGATTTCTGTACTCAGACTAACGGTTATGAATTCAGGCATGTACGTTCTGCTTAAGTGCTATCTTGGGTTTTTTGCTATTCACATTTCATTTCAAAGATTTTGTATGAACTTTTTATTCTTGTTGTTGTTCTTTTGACCAATGGTTAGCTTCCGATAAACGTTGCGAAACAAAAGAGATCATGTCTAAAATAGAAAAAAAATGAAATAAAATATTGGAGCAAAGGAAGGTGTCTTATTCTAGCGATTACTTATTTGACGGGCGTGTGGCTATCTTTTTGGTTGAGTAATACGCATCCCTTGATTCAGCTACATACACATTTCCGTAGTAGTTTCTTTGGATTTTGGATGCAAAAGCAGAAGGACAAGATCATTTAGCCTATTCTTAATAAGATAGATTCGGTCTATAAAAAAACAACCAAAAATGAATCTAAAAAATTGATTTTTCGAAAATGTTGTGTGGTATTAGGGCATTTTCCAAGCTGATAAAATAGGTAAGTTCTGGGTCCGCGGTAACCGGTTTCCATGGAAACTCATGTTTCAAAGTAGAGCGGTTTTCTCTCTCGCCTATAACAGTTATCCTAGTGGGACGGAGAAGAGTTAGGCTTCGAGTCATTTCCACCTGAGAAGGGTCAGAGGACAGATCGGAAGCTTGTTGGTAAGAGCTTCACTTTGTGTACGAAAATAGCTTGTACAATTTCTACAGAGATTCTTTCTTTCTCCGGAAATGATGACGAGTATCTTTCTCATCTATGACTGTTATCTTGGCGCCTTTTGCAGGGTGGAATGGGGAAGACGGTGTATCTGCAGTCCCCTATGTTGTGTGGTGATAGGGCTTATAGTATATTAAACTTATAAAGTGAGTAAGCGTTGGGTACTTGATCAACAGTTGTCATGGTAATGGCCTTTTATCCTTTTTTTTTCATGTCACCGATGACTGTTATTCTGGCGCCTTTTACAAGTGGAACGGAGAAGACGGTGTACCTGTAGTCCCCTTTGTTGTGTGGTGATAGGGCTTATCGAATATTAAACTTATACAGTGAGTAAGTTTTGGGTACATGATCAACAGTTGTCATGGTAATGGTCTTTTATCTTCTGTTGTTGTTTTTTTCATCTCACCGATGACTGTTATCCTGGCGTCCTTGGCAGGTGGGACGGAGAAGACGGTGCACCTGTAATCGCCCTCGTCTCCTGGTCTGACGTCACGGATCTTCAGGTTGAACTCGCCCCGCCTGGCGTCCCCGACGATCTCGTGGCGGCCGTACTTATTCACGTCCACGTCACGACCGCTGGCGATAACCTACAGCAGAAAAGGTCAAGATATAGCTAGTTCCCATAACCCAGGCCGTAGGGGCAGTGGGTTATTATCCAGCTGTGTCTAGGGCACATTATTGGAAGGCCGAGCCCATCCCTCTCCTTCCACCACGTTTTACTTCCCCAACCAAAGTCAGGTATCCAATGGCATGTTTACACCTGAGAAAGATCGTGTTAGGGTGCCTTGTTAAACGTGTTAAGCGCAATGGCACAACATCGGTGACATATTCGCGTCCTGGCCGCTGGCTATCACCTACAGTGAGGAGAGCCATTGGAGGAGAGGAGAAAGATATCAAGACTGAAATGATAAATCCAAACGCGCTTGTATAAATGCAATCTGATAAATACACTGCTAGTCCAAAAGACAGGACGAAGCAAAGTTTGAGTCTACACATTTAGTGCCCTCACAGAATCTAAGTATTAACATACGGATAGTTAGGACCTTTTCACTAAATAGCTATAGGGGAAAGAAGAGAAAATATATGTATCGAGTTTGTAGATATGCCAACTGATAGATTAGATACACTGCCAGCATTAAGATAGCATAACAAAATTTTGAATTTCTTTACATAATCTACGCAGTTGATTTGATTTGATTCATTAGGCTCTGTAAAAGACATACAGCCAGGGCTACACAACTAGCCGGAGGCTGTTATAAAGGGCTAGCCCTGCTTGAAGTATTAAGGAAGACGGTCGGGGCTTCTTCACTGGCATGGATAACTATAGAAATGCTTGCAGCGAAATATATTCACAGCGTCGCAGAGTCTAAGTCATTTGGAGCCATGTAGAGCTAGCTGCAGCCTTATGCTTGTATAGGCCAAGGTCGCTACGTCACGCCGAAAGATGGTTATACCGGTTGCTATTACAGAGTACAAATAGAAATCTGGTACAGATAGACATACCTGTAAAGATAGACATACATGTACAGATAGACATACATGTACAGATAGACATACAGGTACAGAATGATATAGGTACAAATACAAATCTGGTACAGATAGATATACATGTACATATAGACATACAGGTGTGTTACGCCGAAGGGCGGTTTTACCGGCTTGACAGATACATAATGCTGGTGTGTTACGCCGAAGGGCGGTTATACTGGCTTTTCACATACAAATACAGATACGGAAGGTAGTGTGTTACACCTAAGGGCCGTTATACCTGCTTTTCAGATACAGAAGCTGGAGTGTTACGCCGAAGGGCGGTTATACCGGCTTTTCAGAAACAGATACAGCTACAGACCTGGAAGTTGGGCGGTCCGAGCCACATGACCGGCTTGTTCCTCAGACGGTGGAAGGAGCAGTACAGGGTGACCGTCTCGCCCTTCCGGACAGCGGTGGACTTCGGACGTGTCTGGTACGACGGTGTCTGGGATGCAAAAGCTGCAGAAGTACAAAATTTATTCCATTTAGTCTCATTGTGTAGGTATACAATTGCAACCAGGACTTCTAAATAAGCCAGTAGCTATTACAAAGAGCTAACATTTTGGATTCCGGACGTGTCTGGTACGACGGTGTCTGGGATGCAAAAGCCGCAGGAGAAGAGAACAGAGTTTTGTTTTATTATTAAATTATTTAGTCTCATTTTTAGAGATACAAGCAGGACTTCTAAACCAGCCAGTACCTATAACAAAGAGCCAATATACATTAGGTAACAAATGAAAATTAACTATTTGAATTTCGGACGTATCTGGTACGAAGGTGTCTGGGATGAAAAAGAACCCGGCGGAAGCCAGAACAGAATTTGTTATATTTAGTTTCTGTTTTAGAGATGCAAGCAGGAAAGCTAAATTAGCCAGTAACTATGTTTTACAAAGAGCTAATAAGTTCGTAGATATAGGTCGCACATACAAAAGAACTAATTGTATTCGGGACGTGTCCGGTAGGATGGTGTATGGGATGCAAAAGCTGCAGTAGAACAGAACAGGGTGTGTGTTTTTTCCTAATTTGGGACATTCTTGGGACTGTGATTGACAAATAACCGTGGCTGTTAAACCTACCGGTGGCTATTATAAAGGGCTACCCATTATGGAAAACTCAAAACAACTATTCACAGCGCTGAACAAGAATCATCTTTAAACCAGCCGTATCTGAATCGAGACGGCGGGTGGTATCGACTCCCAGGCACCTTTGACCCCTCTGACGTCAGAACTAAGTGAGTCAGATACCCAAAAAAGATTTATCTGAAGGTCGATACTTCTCGATGTGTTGGATAAAAAGTTTTGTCTAAAAGCCTACAATATGTTTCCATCAGCACATGTACAGATGAGCTTTCACCCCAACGTTTTAGAAACAGCAATGTTGAAACCTTTGAATTTCGCATCAGACAATATGCACAGGTCAACGACCTTTGGCATAACACGAACGTGACCGAGCTGTTATCAGATCTCGAACTAAAACTTTGACCGGACGGGAGAAAGAGGAATCAATACTATTTCCACGCACAGCATTCAAACGTCATTACGGCTTCCAGGCAGGCTTTTCGTCTCGAACTTTTACTTTTATTCGGAAGACCTTGCTGTCAACCCGAGGTTCACGGTGATCTATAAGTATTGGACCGACCAAGTAAAAGGACTTTTGGATGACTCCAGTGTCAGATGTAATAGCATCATCAGGGCTAGGCTATTTCCTTCTGAAAGGAACTATTTAGCGCGGAGTCATTCGTCTTTCCGGCTGCAAATGACACCCCATTTACCAGCAGCGGGTGAGAGATGCCTGCGCCGCCGGGGTACAACGAGTAGGGTGGCGGAAATGCAATTTCTATTAGATGACACGATACGATGGGCCTAAAGTGGGCTACGTGACGAGAAAAACAATAGAAATCTTCCGCCGGGGGATAAGAAATGACGTGCGGCAAGGTGCTCATAAATGGATGTTCTTTTTTTCGCTGACGATGAATTTTGGCTAATAGTATAATAAAAAGAATTTGGAAGAGTTGTGTAGGGCCTAAAAAACAGTAAAATCATTTAACTTAATTTCAGATTTTATCAAAGCTATCAGAGAATACCACAGGTGACTGTTGAGCCATTGCCGCTGCTGCATCACAGTACAGAACAATGGTGGCATAGCGATCCAGGGTTAAGGAATGACGTGCAGCAAGGTACTTGTAATTTGATGCTTTTTTTTCGCTGACGACGTCTTTCGGCTATAGTAAAAACTATTTAAAAAAGAGTAATATAGTCAAAAGTAAAACTGCCTGAAGAATTAAAAAATCTGAGCTATTAGAGGATACCAGAATGGAGTGGTCAAGTCGTTTCCAGAAGTTGCTTATGAGGATTTGTTTAGAAGTACATGAATTGTGTCGCTGCACAGCTTAGCAAGTATCGTTGATATATCATAGTACAGAACAATGGCATGTCGTCATGGCGATTCAATGTAGACAAATCAAGTCGTATTTAGGGCTAGGCGCTAATTGTCTAGGTTTTACAGGGATTTTCCTGTAGCTGTAATGGTCTTGAAGCACGACTTTTCTGACTATTCACTACGCTACAAAAGCTTCCATTCCCATGAGAATGATATCCCTTCTAAATTCTGTTGACATTGTACAAGTAATAAAAAGGCCATAAGTCGCAACCAAATCTGAAAAAAAAAACTAACGCGTCGCCACCACCGCCTATATAACTCTGTCTGCAAGAGACGTCCTTTATCGATCCGACCAATGAACTTGTTCTACATCTGACGGACATCTTTGGTATCCTAACAATAGCACAATTCCCTGCGAGTTTCTAAAAATACAAATACGCAATAGCTAAATCTCCATGGCCTCATCTGGGTTTGTTAAAGAAGCCATTTATTGATCCGACCAGTTCAAAAGAACGCCATTACTCGACGCTGTAACCATCGATTCGTCCGTGGATGTAATTAAAAGGGTTTATCCGCTAAAAGTGTTGCTAATGAAAGAGTCGTGTATGTATCGATAATCTATTGTAAATCACTGGAATTGTAAGGGGTACCGCTGCAACAGGTGAATCACATTACGGCAACATCTTTTTTTTTTTTCAGACAGAAGGCACAGTTTTCTCACCCGAGCTCTGAGAGAGCATTGGTAAACATTAGATGTGAACTTTATTCGCAAGGGCATGCCTACAGACTAATCTTGATTAAACGAACAACAGTACACAAGTTAGGAGAATGTGCGTCTTGTTTAGTCCCGGCTGATACAGGCCAATAGATAGATAGATAGATAGATAGATAGATAGATAGATAGATAGATAGATAGATAGATAGATAGATAGATAGATAGATAGATAGATAGATAGATAGAGGGATAGATAGATAGAGGGATAGAGAGATAGAGAGACAGAGAGAGAGATGACTCAACTAAAAAAAGATTCTTCATCAATATATTTAGTAACGTTGCATCGTTAGGCGATTGAAAAGAGCAATAAGACCCTCTAATTGCCATGGTTAGAATATTATGTTCGGGCACAAGACACCTTGAGAGTTTGGTTAAAGAGTTATAAATCTTAACAACAAAAAAAGAAATACATTTCTTAACGTTATATCATCAGACCTTCACCTTAATACGTCCCTCTATCTTCAAATGATGAATTATTTTGGCGCATTTTTCATTCAATTATGACCTAACAGCAGTTTGCGATGTAAGTTTTACGGCATTTCATTCCTGCGAACATAAAAGTCTAATGGCTGCGTCGCCGCCCAATTGAATAAGGATTCCTGAGTATATTAAATCCTGGGACAATTTTAGGAAGATTTAAGTCCATCATTGAAGAAATAAATGACTAGCGTTTAATCGGAGACTGCAAGGGAGAGCAAGAAAGGGGGCAATAGACGACCCTCCCTCTCGGGATGAAATGAGACGTAATTATTGCATTTGCAATAAAAATGCCACGCCGATTATCGTAATGGATAGCAATGGGCTCGGAAAACGACATCCTGGCATTATCCTCATTTTTTCATTCCCAGTCGTCGCAGCATTTTAACAACTTAACGCGAATTTCGTCACGGCTTCACAGTTCCATGCCGTTAAGAATGACACGCAAATGTCCGGTATATGGTGCTTTGTGTCGTTATGCAAATTACGTGACGAAGTGCGTGCCATGCCAGTAGACACGCTACTAAACGTAGATTGCCTGGCAATTTACCGCGGGATGATATTATAGCAGTCCGCGAATTCCCTGGGCTGAACTGAGGTCGTTATGGGAAAGCTCAAGACTCCAGCAACTTGCCCTGTTTTCTGAAAATTACAATCACGGTTGCAATCATACCACATCCAATAGTACAGCCTCGGTGTGCCGCTGGAATGCACAATATCTTCGCATAACTTTCTAGTAATGATTTTGCATTGACTATGAAAGCATTTTAAGCTGGTTCAGAGAGAAAATGTAGCTAATATGTATATATATATGTTCAGTAGCCTTTACAGTATACAATATTTGTATCAGATATAGAAACGAACCAATAACTGGGGTCTACTTTGAGAAGTAAAGTTACTCTAAAAACCATGACACATTTTGTCTTACTACATTAGATGCCATTTTGATGCACAATATTCGCATTGGGTTTTGGCAAATTTGCCATACAAGTCGTCTATTTTGACACGTAAATTGCAACACTGTGTTGAGATTGTAGAACATGAAGGCAGCCATATAACTAAGCTTTTAGACCCAGTAGAGAATAAGCATTACATGATTCTCTGATTTGGAAGAATCCAATCGAATATAATGTATTTGATTACCACACAAAAAGTAAACATTTTGCGTCATAGACAAAAGGCAATGATCAGCAATAGCAACGTTATCACAGCAATAATTATGATGATAACAATGATAAATAGTAATGTTAAAGGTGATATCCATTGTTGAGGCAGCAACAGACTTATCATAGCCATGACAGGTAATTATGATTATAGTAATAAAAGCGCAGTAGTCATCAACAACAGAGCGTAGTTATGCTTTTGCTACCACAGTAATATATGCAAGGCAGCTTGTGGCTTGATATGCTTCAGCAAAGTTGGGCAACTAATTAGCAAGCCCCTTCTGAATTCTCCTGATGTAGGTTTCGCCCTTTGCTTCTAGTATATTTTGATTAGACATTTCATAGGACTCTTCTAGCTTCATTTTCTCAAAAATATATTTATCTCATGAATTTTCTCATATCTAATATTCATTGCAGAAAGTTGTTTGAGTAGATACACTTGTTAAGATGGTAGGGACGCTTATGGTAAGGACACGTACCTTATGGTAAATATAATCTATATTTTGCCGGTATTTTAGTAAATATTTATTGAATATGACTTTATTTACTCCTAAGATTAACCATTTATAATATGATGTCGCCAGTTGGGCAACTCAGGTTGTACATGATCCCCTATGTCAGATGAACAAACAGATCAGCTAAACAAGGACTGCAATGTTTTTCTCTTTCCAAAAAAATGACACCAAAAGTTCCCATAACAGGTTGTTGCCTTTTAACGCCAAAGTGTGTATTACTCATTCTTCATTTGAATCATTGCCTTGGAATTAGGGGCTATTATTTTCTCCTTAGTACATTAGCGAGCGGGGAGCGCCTATCAAATATGTATAATCCTCTCTGTTTCAGCTGTCAATTCTCATACCGTCTTCCGTTCGTCATACCGAACTCGAAACAACTTTGCAGCCGGGAAAAGCCTCGAGGTGGGAAGATAATGGCATAATGGTGTTCTTAGCAGCCTCTGAACAACGCTTATGAGTTTTGGCGCGGAGTAAATTGGAAGGTTCGCGCGTGATGCGCCGATGATTGCGACTATCTCAGCGGGAAACAGCAGGCGGCACGGTTTGGTTGATGATTGGATTCTCTTATATGTGGATCATCTGAAACCATATTTTGTGAATACAGTGATGGGGAGCACACTTGGGTTATTATTGAACTGCGGTGCTGCAATATATCAGACAGAGCAAGGACATGTTTACTGCACTGCATAGAGTTGTTTTAGACCTGCATGTAGAGTATGCTTCGCATGACTAAGTGAAAAAACATGCTGGAGAGAGATGTCTACATTCGTCATGCACCAGCACATTATGCTCGCGGATGACTTGATCACTTAATTAAATGATTGATTGATTGATAGTAAATAGTAGGACTATCCTTTTGTCTACTTACACAAGTAAAAATGGACATACTTAATAGCAAGTACATTATTATGTCTTCATAACTTCATATATGTCTATATATCTATATATCTATATATCTATAGATAGATAGATAGATAGATAGATAGATAGATAGATAGATAGATAGATAGATAGATAGATAGATGCGTGTGTGCGTGTGTGTTTATGGAAGCAGAGGCTTCTTTCTGCAGCACAATAGACGGGGTTCTGTGTAACGGATAATTCTTATTCATAATTGCGTCTCTGTTATGGTCATAATGCAAAGGCGATGGCCAACGTGTTGAATTTTATCTAGAATAATAAACATGCATCATGTATTTGGAACAATACAATGACCTAACTAAAATTGGACTTGAGATGAAAATATTACAAAATTGCGTTATATTATAAAGTTACGGAATCAGTCAGAAAATGCATTATTTGAGACTATGAGTCAACATATCTGCGCCTTTATTGCACAAACTCAAAGACTCGATTTTGGCCTTTACATTCATCATCATCATCATCATCCACTGGTTTCCGCATCTGCAGTCGTGGAAACGTCCTGCAGTTACATTACATCAGCAGGCGCCAAAAGGTGTATTTTAGAATAAGACATCAGCAAAGCGTAATTTTGAATTTTACATTCATCATAACCATTCAGCACAAGGTTAACGCTCAGCAACCTGCGCTGATACTGCAGCAGAAGCACTTCCACCGCAGTTGACGCGCCAGTATTCGCTTTACAGCTTTTATGGGCGACCATTTGGGTCCCAAGATTGAGCTCCAGGAATCCATAGTATCTATGAAATGGCCACTTTATTGCGAGCCTGCCCGTCTTCGCGAGCGGCAATGTGCCACAATGGGACTCGGCCGCGCGTTGATAAGAGAAAATGCCCTACAGCTTGCAACTGATAAGCCCTGGAGCTGATATCCATGCCATTATTCGATCTTACAACTTGGCGCGTCGCGCACGAACGATGATTCGAACGTTCTACCCTTCGAAGAGGGTTCTATTGAACTTTTGAAGGTGACACGGGTGGCGGATTCGAACGTTCTGCAGTTCGAAGACGGTTCTATCGGACATTTGAAGGTGACAGGGAACT
The DNA here is from genome assembly GCF_035083965.1 of Branchiostoma lanceolatum. Classification (NCBI taxonomy): domain Eukaryota; kingdom Metazoa; phylum Chordata; class Leptocardii; order Amphioxiformes; family Branchiostomatidae; genus Branchiostoma; species Branchiostoma lanceolatum. The sequence goes on along the minus strand of NC_089722.1, from coordinate 4,492,818 downwards.
ACACAGAGTCAAACCTTGCGTAGTTTAACAAGACTAAAAACAGGTTAGGGTATAATAAGCAAGGTAGAAGATACGGCAACCTCCGAGGCGACACCTGCAGTGAATGGAGCTGAATTATGGTAATAATTCCGCTGAAGGCTGGTCTTATTGGCCTCTGATGGCGAGAGAATTGACGGGGTTAAATAAACCGAGCTCGATTCTTATACATTTTTCATACCCGTGACAATAATTCGTCATGCTCGATGTATTTATGATTCAAATATGCATTGACAGCAAATATTGCGCCATCGTAAAGATCCAATAGACTTCACCTTGGCCAAAGGGTCGCGGACGGGGCATCGTTTCATGTATCATGAACTTCATCCTACGACCTTTGAAATGCTGAGAGGAATACTGTAAAATGGTAGTGGGTTTCCATTATACTACCGAATGTTTACGGGGCATCGTTCCCAGAGGAAGAACACGGTAATAGAGTATCTCGTAAAAAAAGCTATGATGATTGCCGCAAGCTTGCAGTAAAGTAAAGATAGGATTTCTGTGACTTGTATCGATTTTAAGCCCACATTCGGACGACATAGACGCTGCGACCTAAATTGGATAAATGTAAACCCTGATGTCCCAGTTGGAATATCAAAGCGTAAGAAATATTTGTTTTTATTTATGAAATTCATTTAACGATTTGTAAAATGTTACGTTGCAGCGAGGTCGCCATCCTAGTAGAATGTTTTTGTAGAGCAAAGTACAGATAGAATTTCTGTGAATTGTATCGATTTAAGCCCACATTCAACTAGACGGCGATCGCCTTGCGGTATGTTAAAGTATGACTGAAAAGACAACAAAAAACACAAAGTGTAAAAAGGTTTGTTTTTACTTATAAAATTCGTTGCAGGATCGGTAAATGTAAGGTTACAAAGGAGAGGTAGCCGCCCAAGTGAAAAAGACACAGTAATAGAGTGTCTCGTAAAAAAAAAAACCTATGATAATTGCCGCAAGCTTGCAGTAAAGTAAAGATAGAATTTCTGTGACTGCATCGATCTTGATGGCCATCACATCACCGGGCCCCGTCCACCAACGTGTCATCAACCCGGCCAACGCGGTTGCTGCTAAATTACACCCGGAGTAATTGCAGAGAGCAGAAGTCGGGATGGTCCCCCGCCGGGGAACTTGGCCCAAGACAAAGCTGATACAAAGGTAACAACCATGGCATCGATCGCAAACCTGGCTGTGTGTTGTATTGACTGCTAATCCGTCAACCGGTATAATCATTGTGCCGCGAGACGTTTTCTACGTGAGGCCCACCCGCAGGGTTTGCCATCATTACCGCACGCGAAATAAGCTCTGGGCAATAATCATTAGCCCATTATATGATTTATTATGTCGTTTTCTGTTGATGCAAGGCGCTTAAGTCGTCAATCATGGCAACGGAATTGGGAATAAATTGTTTTTTGATGAAGTGGAGAGTAACAGTTTGAGATTTTGATCTTGGAAATTAAAACACTCACCAAGTACTTAAATCAAAAAGGGGATGCGAAATTTGAACAAACACCCAGATAAGAAGGTAGTTCGCTATGTTATTAATTACGTCGTTTTTAGGAGATGCAAGGCGCTAAAGTCGTCAATTAGGACGGAGGAATGGGTGTTTGATTGCTTTTTGATGAGGTAACAGATTAAGATTTTGATGTGGGAAATTTAAAGAATCCACAGGTGCTTTATATTAACTGTGGAAGGGAAGCTATAAGATAAAAAAGGAACCTTTTCATCACATGCTATGATAGTTAGTTTATTGCAAATACAAATACATAAAGATACACACCCGAAGGCTGATTACAAGTAAATGGAACATAGGTATGATATATCATAGGTATAATAATGATAAGCACTAGCTGACGAACACCAGTGATAAATACAAAAATATCAAAAACGTGTTCCTACAGTATACATCGATCTGTTTTTTTCAGGTTTGACTTCTTCTGTGGCAGTGGAAGACGAATGATAGAAACGAGACCTTGGCATTCAGTGGTTTGTTATGTATAGTTTTAATATACACACGTTAGCAAAACAAATGACCTACGTGCAATGTTTCCAACAATCCGAACAACGCCGGTTTCCCACATATATTTCATCGACCGCGGTGCCCTTATTTGAACCTGGTATACTATTCTTTTTGCTGCCTACTAAGCTAGGCAATACACTGCGGAGCATTCATTGTTTGGCTACAAAGTAACCTGTATATGCATTCTGTGACAATGCAGGATGTTGATTTTGTAACTGTTATTTCTTTCACTAGGTACTACCAAGGCTGCCGTGACATCTTTCACACGTCCATTCATATTTTGTTAGAAAGAAACTTGTTTTTTTTTTTTTTTTAGATTCGGGAACAATCATGGTAAAACGTACCGGTCTCGTTGGTATCGAGTTTCACATTTTCCGGCCATTTTCGAGCAGTTTAGGACGGGGTTGGTATAGAGTTTTAAATATTTCCGCCATCATGTCAATGACAAGCTGACGTACATATTCCATAAGTCGTTGCCATCTCAAGCAAGATTCTGTTCTTTCGGAGGTCTCTAGCAGTGCGTTGTTTAACATTGGTCATCAACTTTTTTCTTCTGTAACAATGAAAGTTCTAAGTGCTTTAATCTACGGACCTCTTCATCGGACGATACTATCAATGACATTCTGACATCTAGACACGCTTGTTCGCCCACTCAAACGACGGCAAGAATAAGAAACAACGAATCACACAACAATTCACAACAGTGCATATGGCAAGCCTATTAAAAGATTCTTCATCAGAAGCCCGTTCAATGACCCAGTTCTTTGTTACATAGATGACGTCAACCTTTGTCTTATCCGTATTCCTTGCTAGTCCTTCTCTCTGATACATTGATATTGAATACCAATACCTATCATCCCCGCCGAGGACATCATCGGATGTCAGCTCGAGAAGTTTGGATTGCATTATACTCCTAGCCCATGTCCTTCTTCAAAGTTCTTAGGCTGTACTGCCGAGTATTATAGAGCTTTTTAAAAAAGCCATCAAAACTTACCACAATTTCCAAGCGTTTACCGACGAAAAGAAAAATAGAACCCTGTTAACCTCTCAAAACCCACTCAATACAAAAAAGAGGGTCACTTCGTCTTCCACTGCTTCAAAAAAAGAAGTCAAACCCAAAAGCGTAGATTGTATTCTGTAGTAGTTCTTGGAAAAGTCATTTGTTCTACTTGTCAACATTGTTAACTCACACTATCTGTACAGTATACCCTCTCTATGCATTGTTTCATGTTGCAATTATCCCTCGGGCAAGAACTTTCAAATAAAACATTATCTAATTATGTCTCTCCTGAGGAAGTCAATCAGAGCTGTGCCTCGTAAGCCTGGGTCCATTTTCCTTGTGTTTCCATCCTCCCATTGGATGAGCTCGCTCGCACTCCCACTGTGACCTACCCTCCTTAAAACAGGACCCATATCGCTCGATTCGTCGATGGTTCGCTCGCGTAGGGGCCCTGCTATTCAGCGACGGTAGACAGGGTTCATTACATTACATCATAAACCATATCAAAACCTTCATGCATGTGTACATCCCTATTCAACTCGGGTGGCGATCTTGCTGCGAATTAACAAGCGATTTGACAAAGCGCTAAAAAAAAAATCGTAAATCCCATACGACTATTGTTAAGTTGTGTGTGTTCTGATGTCTTTTCAGTCATACTTTCAAATTTGCATGATATTCTGAAGCCACTGATTACACCAAATCAACTAAGGTCGCAGAGAGAGCGCTGCACGAATGCCGGCTAGTGGCATGGCGGCCTTAACAAACTGGCTCGCCAGTGCAACATCAGGGATGATATCAGAATTTTCACTAAATGAACAGGCACAGGGATCAGCTGCAGAGATTTCCCGTAATCCGCTCGCCTATATCATCCACTCTCCCGGTTATTCCATCGCATCCATTTCCACTTTTTCCATTTCCGTATATTGGGCAAAGCGGGACGGGAATGCATTACCAAAAGCCGGCTTGTCAAGAACGTGAACTTGGCCGGCCCATCACAGCAATGCGTAGGAAGCGTACCCCCCATCCATCAACAAGCCCTTCTCTACATGCGAGTTGACAAACCATTTTCCTTGGTATCTGCAACGGTCCGTGTGACAGCCTGATACCTCCCCTCTCTCACACACACGCATCGATATAAAGCCTCATCTCTGGCTGCATGTTCGCATTGACGGCCGTGCGATTTAGTGCTAAAACATAACATCTCGCAGGCACTGCCTGTAGAGCACGTTCGCGGTGACAAAGCCGCGAGAAATGTGGTCTGACAGCTGCGTGAGAGATCATTGTATCCTGGCCGGCAAATGGGCCGTGCTCGTCGAGATGGAAAGATCATTTCTCGGACGCTGCTGTAGATCTCATGAACGTGACGTCGCCGGGGAATCTGTCTATATAGTTTTAACAATCATGCTGTTTAAACTTCCATTAGAGGCACAGAATGCTGCTTGCTGATATGTCCGTGCAGAAGATATATAATATCATATACCTGTACTTGTTGAGGTCTGACTCTCCTGAATAATCTGAAAGGCCTTCGCCTATCAGTGGTTATCCGTCTCCTTTGCAGCATCCTGCACCATTCCTGGCTACCTTGGGTCATCTATTGCATTCTTTTCATGAACAATACGGCGTCGGCCATTACACAGTTTGTCCAGGTGTTTCTAGGTCTGCCTCATGAGCGTCTCCCAATCAAGTTAGGCTTCCACTTTAAAAAAAGTTACATGGGCAACCGTTGTTCGGTCATCCTGAGGATGTGTACTAGCCATCTACCTCTTGGTGTTCGCAAGATTAGCTCACGGTGTCCATTTGGTAGCAGGTCCCGGGTTAATCTTATATCCAAGTTAGAGTCACCCCTAGGCCTGGCCGTGCCCCAAAATAGCCCGTTAGACACAGGGTGTCCGACGGGGCCACGTAAAGGTCACTGAAAAATAAGTTGCCCAGTAGTTCGACCTGCCAAAGAATCTATTAATACAAAAGTTTTTACCAGGGAACTTGAAATCTAATAAGAAATGCATGCACGAAGTAACGTTTCTGACTGTCAAATCTGCATGTTTCACTCTTTTGACAATGCCTTTTAGATATAGATCTAGAATAGAAGCCGTTCTGACTTAGAAAAGTGCTCGCTGTCTTCTAACTCCGAGAGTAGGATTACGCGTACACAAGGATGAAGCCATTCACTCCAATTCCCATTAAAGACACTGCACGCTTCAGGCTCTGTCTGACTGGTAATATTACCGTGACAGAGGTATAGAATTCATCTTATTCAAATTCTAGGCAATATCTCTTTGATTGAATAGGCCTGCCTTTGGTTTTGACACATTGCTACGGAGGCCTTATGGTGATGGTGCACTGTATTGTATATTGCACCCTTTTTTTAGTTCTTGGTTTATGTTGATTGCCACTGAGGAAATAGACTTCATAACTTGATCTATTCAATCATTTGCGTACTGGAGAGATTACTGCATGATTGAGGCGATGTTGTGCGTATTCTCCCCTTGACTATAGCAAATAGATGTAAAGAATTACACCTTTTTACGTGTGCCGGAAAAAAAGTTTATGATGGAAGCAATCGTGCGAGGGCCGCTCTCTAGACAATAGTAAATGAATATGTGGGATTACAGCACGACGCTTGGAAATAGCGTTCGTTACGTTCGGGCTGGGGCGAGGATTACCTACAAAGAGACTCGCCTCACGGTGAATGATGCGAGTGATAAAACATAATCCTATCAAAACGTTCGGATAAGGGATGATGTATAATAGAGCTCTCCTCTTAATAGCATTTACAGGTCTGTAGCCGAAGGCTGTTTATATCTTATTCAGTCGGGGCGTGCTTATCCCAGTCTTCTTGCAGTCGCAAATCTCCAGCGGAAAACGACAATTTGGTACTCATAGATTCCCATGGTGGAATTTGTCGTGTAGATGTTGTCGGTAATGATATATTTTGCCTATTTTATGTATTTAATGCAAACATGTAGGTCTAGATAGCGCCCAACGCAGACGCATGGAGAAATTAAAAGCGCAGAAAATTGCCTCAAGGAAATGGTTTATGTGCTATAATAGAGGCTGTTATACGAGGATAATTGCAAATTGACAACCTACATTTTGATTCTGATCTATTCAACTCAAACTGGCGGAATAATAAACAATATATCTGATGCCGTCTTGCTTATCGGGCGCGACATCTTCGATCTGTCATGTCGCGGTGTCATGTGTTGAACACGGTTCACGCTTTGAAACGAACGGAATCGATTTCCGCTTTTTCTTGCTTTCAGAAGTGTCAATCACAGCTTAGAGACAGTCATGTGGTTAATCACAGGGTAAGATTCGGAATTCCTGTGGGTCTTAAAACTGTCAGTCAAGAAAATTGGTCTCTCATTGGTGGATGAGGTTCTCGTAAAACCGTCAATCAAGACAGCTGCTGTCTCATTGGTGGAGGATGCTTTCGTAAAACCGTCAATAAAGGAAGTTAAGTTGTTGTCTCATTGGAGGATTTTGTGAAACTGTCAAAAAAAAGCTGATTTCTCATTGGTGGTGGATGTTTTCGTAAAAACGTCAATCAAGAATGTTGCTTTCTCATTGGTGGAGGATATTTTTTTTAAAAACGGCAATCAAGAAAGCTGCTGTCCCAGTTTTGATGGACAGCTACTAATGATAACGAATTCTCAACCATGTCGTATAGAAGACGATTCAAAAGTTGAGGAATGAAACATGTCTGTACATTAGTACTGACGAAGGAGTGTGAAACGGTGGTCTGACAGCTCTTCTATCCAACCATGAACCGTTGAGTTGTGATAAACGGTGAGACATGATAACTTCTGTCTCAATGGTCGATGATGTCAGTTTCAAAACGTTTTGATGGACGGCTTCTGACAACAACCAACCCCAATGCTGTTGTACGAGAAAGGGCTTGAAAGTGGAAGAATGAGATACATTCATACAATACGTGCTTATTGAAGAGGGTGAAGCAATATTCTGACAGCTTGAAATCTTTAGTCGATGAATCCTTCCATCGTGATATTCACGGTTTCAAGGAAAGCTTCTGACAACAGGTCAATAATAACGGCGTAATACAAGAGAGAGTTTGAAAGTTGAAGAATGACATACGATCGTACAATAGTGCTTACTGAAGACGGTGAGGCAATATTCTGACAGCTTGACATCTTTAAGCGATCTTCCATCATGATATTCACGGTTTCACGGAAAGGCACTGGCGACAGGCTAATACCTGTGTTGAAACACAAAAGAACGGTTCATGAAATATGTCCGTACAAAAGTTCTGACTGAGGAGCGTGACGCGTTGCTCTGACAGCGTTTCTAAAAGGCTCCCACCCGTGATCGCCCATCCGAAAGTTTTCGAGCATTCTTCATCACCTGTGACAAAAGTCGACCTTTACATGCTTTAATGGAATTTTGAAATTATTTTCTCCCTTCTTCTGCTCTGTCGACCCCTCTGTAATCCATATTGGGGGTGATGAATGTTTTAATACGCCAGGTGGAAGTCGACCTTCCAGCGCCCTTCGCCAAGTTTGACAGAAGCTCGTTCTGCTTAATTTGTCATGCGCAGATGGCACCTTCTGCGTGCCGCCGCTCGAGGCAGACGAGCTCCCGGCAAACGCTGCTCGCTTCGATTGAACCCGGTGAACTAAAGTGGAGATACCGAGGAACCGAGATCTTTTGAGCCTCTCTCTTTCAAAAGAATGGCACGGGCCCTTGATTTCATGTTTGTTTATTTGTTTGTATGGAATACAAATGACATAATTGTAAAGGTATGATTTAAGACACAACAGATTTAAGTCGCTCATCGGTTGCAGCCTCGAGTGGAGAGGGGGTTAAAGACACCACTGAGGTTCCAAACATTTGACAGATCCTTCTGTGAGAGCGCGCAGTGATATCCAAGATCTTTTTATGATTTCCCAATTGTCTTCTAGTGATCTTCCGCGTCTTTCAGTAATTTCCAATCATGTTCAAGGTCCTCAAATGATCTCTCAACGATTTTACAATGATATCCTTCAGTAGATCCTCGAATAATCACCCAGGGATCTTTTCAATGATCCCATTGGCAATGACCAACGTTTTTTTGTCGCTCATGGGTTGTCAAACGGTTTCTCTCATAGTGGCACCTTACAGTGATCGTTACATTGGTACAACTTCAGGGATTCCAACATTAGGCAACAGAATCTTCAAGATGACGAAGGCGCTATTGCCTTATAAGAAAGAAGAAGAACCCGAGTTCAGGCCTAAGCTATGTATAAGTGCCACCCACCATGCTGGACTTTATAATGATTGAGACGTGTGTCTGGCAGACGTTCTTCGATCTAACGAATGTACGTGAACCTTTCGTGACCGACACTTAAAGCGTCATATTTACCCAGATATAGCTATAGAAGGGACGTTTATCAAGCACATTGTGTGTTAAGCTTAGACACTGGCTTGAACAATCGTCCTATCCAAGAACAGATTATTATTAATATATGGCAATATATGACACAGGTTGATAGATTTCTATGCTTGAAGAAACCTAGTAATATAATCTGATACATAACGCTGTGATAGGAATGCAAAACCTATATGTCTGTCTTAACTATCCATTAGGTAGACTGTTTTTCATGCGATTGTGTATTTGGGGAAGATATTCTTCAGTTTGAGTCATTCAGAATCTACTTAGAACTTCACTAACTTGTGCCAAGTAAGTAGGTAAGATATTCTACCACTATCTTTTAACGCTTGTTTGTTTTGCATCACGGAATTCATAAACATGAGATTAGCAAGCAATTGTTTTGTTTTTTTCGACTTCTTCTATAGCTCAGCACTTTACAATCTTGTGCTTCGAAATTTGGTGAGATATTTCGACCGCCATGTTTATAGCTTTCGGCTGTTCTGCATTAAGGAAGTCATGTAACTTGTAACGAGTAATGGAAGGGCAAGAGATCGCCATCAACCACCACATTAGTAAGATGCATGCTCCGTTTGACTGAACTTCATCATGTTTCAGCTCCGCTCTTCTTCGGCCATTTCAAAGGAATTACCAAGTCAAAATGACTTACATGGAGCTCCCGTGTTTGAGGAGAGCCACACCTCGAGCACTTAAAAGAACCCACCGCATTCATCGAAAAGAGTAGAGGTCCTTCCCGTGTGAGTGGTTCAAAACCTACAGTCCATCTTGTCGAACTGCGAGGTTCCTTACATTGATAACAGACCCACTATGTAGAAAAATGTAAATCTCCCCCGATAGATTAAATGCGGCTGCAGGACATTTCAACTTATTGTGGATTCATAGACACGCCTAAGCCCCCCTCTCACTGGACCCGCGGCACGCTGGCGGAGTCACTGCGGCCGATCGAATTGACAAAGCACTTAACGAATTTCATCGACAAAAAAACGAATCTTTTTAGTCTTTGTGCGTATTGTTGTCTTTTTGGTCATACTTGTACGTTTTGAATGATACTCCTATTATAAAGTCAACGGTAACACAACTCCAGTTTAGGACGCAGCGACGCCGCCAGCGTGCCGCGGGTCCAGTGAGGGGGGGGGGGGCTTTACATTTAGAACAACACACTATGTAGAAAAATGTTAATCTCCTCCGATACATTGAATGCAGCTGCAAGACGTTTCAACTAATTGTGGATTTATAGACACGCTTATGAAAGCAACATAACGCATTAAAAAGTTGAACGTTTTTCTTGAACACACAACCTTATTTTTTCCTCCATAAATTGTTCTGTCCATTTTTTTCATCGGTGTATAATAAACTTATCCATCCTAAGTGACGTGTCTAAACGTGCAAAAAGTAAGGTGTTTTTTTTCAACCAAAAGTAAGTAGTGCACTTGAACTTCCACCAAAGAACAAAAGCTCTTGCGGCAAGGGCAACTTGACAACCTGCGGGACACTCTTTCCCGTAAGACGGATGATTCTGGGGTGAAGAGAAATGAGTAGGGGCTGCACGAACAGTCTCCATGGAGAAACCCTAGAAACAAACTATTAGTTATGGTTTGGCAAACGTGACCCGAATCTATTAAATACTTTTCTCTTGCAAGACCAGAACAAACAATAGAATAATCCATACATCTTCCAATAATTTGGTGATTTAAAGGCTGTGTAAAGTGTTATTTAGAAAGTCTTACTTCGGTTATAGGCAATAACTTTATTTGCACATCAATTGAACAAGGTACAACGTATGGCATCTACCAGTACATAAGTACAGCTCCATACGGCTAGTCTGCCTAATACATGAGTGTGCAATATTGGACAAGAAAGGGCTTTTACAATCGTTGGAGGAATTCCTCTGCGTCTGTAAATTCTGTATAGGACTGACAGGTGTTGTACCTTATCAATTGAAGAATATAATACGATTGAAATTTTTGAAATTTTCCAAACTTCTTCAACCTTTGAATATGGTAGTCACTTATAACCACATTCCACTGGGATGGCGATCTCACGGCGATCTCACGGCGACCTCAATTTGGCCAGATCGCAGTGAGAGCGCCGAGAGCGCCTTAAGAGCGCGACGAGAGCGCCGTGAGAGCGCCATGCGCGCCAAGTGCGCCGTCACCTCGGCGATGGTTTTGGACAGGTCCAAAACAATCGCCGTGAGTTCGGCGCTCTCACGGAGATCCAACTTTAGGTCGCCGTGAGATCGCCGTCCCAGTGGAATGGGTGCCTAAGCGGTAACATGTTTTGATTACATGACTAAGCTCTTTTTGAGTAATGTTGAGGAAGAATGATTTTTACGATTTATAACATTGCTGATGTCGGTCAAACCTTGGTCGTGCCTCTCTGTCGCTGCAGTCAGAATCCACCTCACCTAATTCTGCGAGGCTCCCGTGAGTAAAGTAACCTCGGACTACAACGTCGTAACCAGGGCGACTATTGGCAAAGGTTGCTGAAACAACAGCCCGTTATTTCCAAATTAAACCGGACCCACCTCGGGAGAAACATACCCCCGGTTTAATGGAGCGTGAGGGAAGGCAGACAATGATGCCGGGTAATGGCCGCTGCAAACCGCGCAAGGGAAATATCGATTTCGTACAATTACAACCTGGCGTCGTTTGTTCAACCAGTGCGCTTGGAATACAATAACTTTATGTGTGAAGGGATACAACAATACGATATCAACTGGGCGATTGTATCGGTTAATGTATAAATTTGATTGTGCGCGCGATATTTAACGATAATTACAAGTAGACGTCATTAGTTAAACCAGTGTGCTTGCGGAATACAATAACTTTATGTGAGAAGGGAAACAACAATACCATATCAACTGGGCGATTTTATCGGTAAATTTATTTATTTGAGTGTGAGCGCGATATTTAACGGCCGTTACAACCTGGCGTTGTTTGTTCAACCAGTGTGCTGGCAGAATACAATAACTTTATGTGAGAACGGAAACAACAATACGATATCAACTAAGCTTTTGTATCGGCTAATGTATAAATTTTTGAGTGTGAGCGCGATATTTAACGGCCGTTACAACCTGGCGTTGTTTGTTCAACCAGTGTGCTGGCAGAATACAATAACTTTATGTGAGAACGGAAACAACAATACGATATCAACTAAGCTTTTGTATCGGCTAATGTATAAATTTTTGAGTGTGAGCGCGATATTTATCGACAATTACAACCAGGCGCCGTTTGTTCAACCAGTGTGCTAGCAGAAAACAATAACTTTATGTGAGAACTGAAATAACAGTGCGGTACCAACTATATATAGCCCATTGTATCGGACCAGCTGGGCTATTACATCGGTTTTCGCAATAACGCGTAGATGTCTTTTGTTCAGTCAACCTGCTTGGAGAATACAATCTTTCTATGTGAGAAAAGAAATAACAGTGTGGTACTAACTTGGCTATTGTATCGGACCAGCAGGGCCATAGTATCGGATATTGCAACTACATGTAGATGTCTTTTGTTCAGCCAGCGTGCTTGCAAAATACAATACTTTCGGGAAAGAATAAAAACAACAATACGACACCAAATGGGGTACTGAATCGGTTGTTATGACTCAATGTATGGATTTGCAAGTCTGAAAGGCTGGGGCCATTTTGAACGGCAATTACGCCTAGATATCGTTTGTTGAGCCTGCGTGCCCACATTATACAATACCTCTACGTATTGCAATTTCATTGAATAGCACGGCTCAATGTATCGATTTGACAGTAAATACGTATACGTAAGCGCGGTTTTGTACGACAATTGCAACCATGCATCGTAAATCAGCAATATACTACAAGGAGCTTGAAAGAAAATAAACAGGAACAGTCGTGCTATACCACCCAAGGAAATGTCGGATCTTCTGACTCAATTTTTTTCATAGTCTGCCAGCAAAGCAATATGCCCAAAATGTAACATATACTACATACCTATTTCAACAATAAATTCAGTGCAATTTGGCCAGACGTGTTACCAACTAAAAAAATGGATGATTCTACCGCCATTTTGTTCATTTTCAAATCTACCATAAGAGTGACATGCAAGTGCCAATAACTTTTCCTTCCAATACCAAGATCGTACTAGACATATAAGTAACTTTTCGCTAAGTTTCCGAGTTTGGTGTATCAGAAACCCATCAGCTTCCACCCCATAAGCTTCTGCAGCGACGCATTATTACCTTCTAGCGGCACACATAGCACCTAATAAACACACTATAGCCCAATACCTTCCGATCATTTGTTGGCAGGCACTCTTTTTAAGACGTGTTTCAGAGCGTTTTTTTGTACTTGTCCCGTCGTTAGGCACTAATAGGGGATGTGATGGGGATTTTGCATTCAATAATAATTCAGCTGTCGTCTGATACCTACTGGATTTTTCCGAGAATTATTTCTCCGATGAAAAGATGTTTAAGAGCCTTATCGGCGACTTGTCCTACCATTGTGCGCAAAGAGAGGATGAAATAAGGATTTTGTCTACAAGCATTATTCAGATGTCTCCTCATTTCAGTTGATTGGGTAAGTCTGACACAACCATTATTCCAATCCAATGGCCTGTCAATATAAACTGTACAATACTGGGAGTAATCCGGAATCTGCTTAGCCTAAGAAGAAAGCTTTTGATCTTAACAAATCAGCATTATGAATGACATGGTTTGTTCATCTTGAAACATTGAAGGATCTGCAGACTAAGCTTTAACTTTATCAGGTGGTATTAAGATCTGCAGGTTACTCCAAGTTAAGAAGCGTTTATTTCACGGGATTTATAAGGAGGACCTCACAGGATCATTACTTGAGTACAACAAAGTAGGCTTACATAAGGACGCCACCCGCAGTACCTTATCAAATACCTCAAAGATGCAGCGGGCTGCAAAAACAATATGCGACAAATCTTTGTGTTGTTTATGATATGTTGGTCACACAAATGTATATACTACATATGTTACGCCAAAAATGATTACTCAAGCGACATATGTTCACCACATCTGACTGCAAGGTATCGACTAGTCGGTGCAAAACAACCCCCCGATAAGGTCTCCGAATGGCTTCCATAACAAACAATAATAGCTGCCATAAGAAACGATATTCAATGAAGACCTAAAACCTGCTCACCTGATGGAGACCTGAGCACATTGAGCAGTGACAGAGAAAACTTCCGCCGCAATGCTGCCGACAATGTTCTTTTGAGCTCGCAGAGTCGTCCTACGAGCTATTTTTCTGCTGTGTGGCGCCATCTTAAGTGATAGATAACTTTAAACAACGCTTGCAGTCAGATGTGCAAAAGTTAGGTGTGACAGGTTGTTCAGTGTAACATAACCAGCTGCTGCTGCGCCCCGCGCCTGCGAAGCTGGTGTGTTACGCCGAATGGCGGTTATACCGGCTATACAGATACAGTGTTCAATAAAGATCTCAGACTTGCTGAACCAATACGTTTCTACCATCGCCCCAAGCCCGGGGCTACTGCAAGATAGATACGACACTGAATCATAGGCTAAACGACTACGACGTGAACATAGCTACAGTATTCGTCAAACGAAACTGTTCAATAAAGACCCCAAATTTCCTAAACTTACAATGATTTACCCCCGAGTTAGCTGTATTTGGTATATAATATACCAAGTACATAGTACACCTAGTTTGTATTACAATTCTAACATTGTGAGGTCGTGTGGCGTAACGGCAGGGTGTTTGACTCCGAACCAAGAGGTCCCGAGTTCGAATCTCCCTGACGCCACCGATGTTGTGCCCTTGGGAAAGGCACTGGCACTGTTAATATAAGTTATACAAACTTGAGTGCAGTGCCATCCCGTCCTTGTCTGTCAAAAACCGAATTTAAAAAAAGATACTAACATACATGCCTTTAATACGTATGGTGTGATACATTGCAAATCGATGGCTACGATGCTGCATTTTTAAGTGCGTGAGCAAATAAACTAGTTTTCAATGTATTTCGCACTAAATTGTCGTATCATAAGAAGCAGCGTATACTTAAGAGTCTCAGATGTGCTAAATTAACAACATTTCTAACATATATAGTGCTCTCTGACCATAAGCGCTGTCGTAAAAAACGATGTTCCTAAATACATCTCAACCCACATTTCTATCAACACAAAGAGACAGGAGGAAGGCGAACATTAGTATTAGAGTATTTTTAGAACCAATATTTAAGATTAGTTTTAGCAGTCCTGTCAATGTCATTGTATGTACTTTATTCCGACTTTAGATTATACTTTTATTATGCTTTGATAGCTAATGGATGTTTTTATGTCTTTGTTTTGTTTTTAGAAAACAAATGTTACCGATAATAAAACTAAAGACCCCAATATGGCAAAAATAATGTGCTATTATCATATTCTTGTCATTTTCTGAGCTGGCATTATTACCTGGATGTCTAACCTTCATCAACGTATCGAATACCCCAATATTTGCTGATCTGACCAGTCTTCTCCGATCGCCCCCGTCCAGGCGCTCCAGTGGCCTTGCCCCCTAATGATCCCTCCGCCAGTCCATTAACCCCCGATGAGCAGTAAAAACCGTGCCCATCCGTACTAATTCCTCCGCTCCTTTTGAAGCAAATTACCTACGAGAAGGTGTTAAACAACCGGGGGAAATAATTAGGCCATAATCTGCGAGGTCGCAGCTCAACTCACGTCGATCCATCAACTAAATTGGAAAGTTACAAGCAAGCGATTCCCAGCGCACCGACAAAATGATACACGCCAAATGGATGGGTCTGCTGGGAGAACCCTAAGGGCACTTCAGTTTATTTTCCAAACAGAAGTCATCCAGGAAATATTGTCTTAATATGTAGACAATCCGCTGTGTTTGCTGCAGGTATGTGAAGTTATTCCTCTCGCAGCCATAAAATCTCCCCTCCGGTGAAAAGAACTTATGAAAACCTACGCGAACCTCAATTTCAACCAGTACCTTCTACTTCGTCATCCATTTTGGAACGTTTGATATCTAGGATCAACATTGGAGATGTTTTTTTGACAAAATTTTATGCCAAGTTGGCATATGTGGCTGTTCAGTAATGTCTTTGATTTTATTACCTGTATCATTTGAACTGACACCTGTCAAAACTACTGAAATGTGCTTCAGAGGACACTTGATTCGACTCCTTGCGTCCACCAAGAAAGCCAGATAACCATTTCTGTTTCTTTTCTGTCGTTTTTGCTTTTTATATATATGATTAACATTTCAGCACTCTTTGACATAATTCGTGCCAATTTGGCATTTACCGCCCCTTCGGTAAAGTCTATGGGCTTATTACCAGTTTGATTTTCACCGATGTCTCTCAAAATTACTGAAATGTGTTTCAAAGGTCAAAGGTACTTACTGGCATATACCATGTGTCTCGAAGTTATCAAATTCCCTCCGGTACAAGTAATGTACCAAAACCCACACCAAAAAGCAATTTTAAACCGGTGCCTACTGTTGCCATACCATACATCAGACCCTGTGCGGTTGTCGTGCAATAAAGTTCGTCTATAGCAGCTCCGTTAGTCAATTTTGGAGGCATTGACAGCGTCTCTGGCAGGCATGTTTGTAGGTTTGTGCTTTAAGAATGACATTAACGTGATGTTTCATGACATAATTCCTTCCAGAATTGACATTTTTTGTCTCTTCAGTAAAGTCTGCATTCTCCGTCATCTTGTTAACTGTTTAACTAGCACCGATGCCTCTCGAACGTAATGAAAAGTGTTTTTGTACAGAATCCAACGGAATAATGCGAAGCTACAGTAAGCGGTGTAGACACTCATTGTGTATGCCGACCGCATATCTGATACTCATATATGTACCATTCATTAATCAATGTATCAAAGTATCAGACAAGTATTCAAGGTATCAGAAAACATCATTTCTGTAATCTTTCTCGGCTAAGAATCGTTCGGTGGCCGCCTGGGGGCATCATAATGGTACATTTGGTACGGAGACGTCAGCGGGATGCCTGAGCGACTTTCTGCTGTTTCTAAAACTGGAGCCAAGAAAAAATCTCGTATATAAATCATTCCCAAGCACACCTGTTGTTATCTGACTTGCGTACCTTTATCACTTTTTTCATACCTGTCTAGTCTACGCTCCGATACAGCAGCTTTGTCAAGATGGCAAAAGCGACTTTTATATAATCAGTTACGGAGCTAGTAGTTGATACTAACGACAAAAAGTAGTGCTTTTCGTCAAATAAATGCAATGTATAAGTTGTTTTGGTTCAAAAGATTACATCTAGTATTTATTACCAGATTTTAAAGACAACTTCTGATATCTAGGTACTCATTGTGTTCACATGAAATATTTTTCTTATTTTACCGGTCTTTAATCCGTCCCTTTGTTTGTGGTAGACATACACGTCTGTTGTGAGAAAACTATAGATCTAATGGTATTATATGGCTGTGCGCATTGTTATGTACCTTAGGTTTGCTACCTGTGATCGCTGCCTACCATCCAAGCTCCTGCTACGATACATACATTTTGCTTCTTGTTCTACATCGCTCCTTTCAAATAAGTAATTATAATAAATCCACAGATGCTATCACAGCGGTTGTGTCCCATTGTTACGTACTTTCGCTACCTACAATTGTGTCCTAGCTTCCGAGTTTCCGCATTGACACATAAATTTTGCTCTTAACACTACCATTCCTGGATCCACTCGTCTGCGGATGATTTTGCAGTCGTATGTGATTAACCTGTAGATGCTGTAACAATGGTTGTGGCCTATTCTTATGTTACTTCGCTACCTACATGTATGGCTATGATTGGTACCTAGCTTCCGACTTCCCACTGCAATGCATAAACTAAGCTACCAGTTCTGAATCCCTCCTTTCATTTGTGGTAGATGTTAACGTTGGTTGAGAGAAATCCATAGATGCTATCACAGCGGTTGTGCTCCATTGTTGTGTACGTTGACTACCAATGAATGTTGCTTAGCTTCCGAGTTCCCTCTGCAATACGTAAATTTTTCTCCTGATACTGCCAGGTTTAAGTCCGTCCTTTCATTTGTGGCAGATATTAACGGTTTAGAAATGCTATCACAGTGGTTATGCCCATTGTTATGTGACTTGGCTATCCACGATGTGTCCTAGCTTCCGAGTTCCCTCCCACATTGACACATAAATTTTTGCTCTGAACACTGCCATTCCTGTATCCATTCTTCTGTATGCGATTTTAACGTCGTATGTGAGAAACCTGTAGATGTTATCACAGTGGTTGTGCCACATTGTTATGTGAGCAGGACACCCACCATCTAGAGTTCCCGTTGGAATACATAAATTTTGCTCCTAGCACTGCCAGGTCTGAATCCGTCCTTTCGATTTCCATTGTGGTTGACTTTAACCATGGTGTTGAGAAATCGGCAGATACTATCGCAGTGGCCGTGCCTCATTGTTATGTAGCTTACGTGCCTCCATCTTGCCTAGGTGTCGAATGCAAGATACTGCGATACATACATTTTGCTCATTGGACTAAAAATCCCTATTTTCATTTGTGGTAGATGTTAACGGCCATGAGAAATACACAGATGCTATCACAGTGGTGGTGCCGCATTGTTGGCTCCCCATGATTGTTGCCTACCTTCCGACATCGCGCTCCAATACATAAATTTTGCTCTTTACAATAGCAGGTTTAAGTCCGTCCTTTCCTTTGTGGTAGATGTTAACGTTGGTTGAGAGAAATCTATAGATGCTATCACATCGGTTGCTCCCCACTGTTATGTACGTTGGCTGCCCATGATTATGTGCCTAGCCTTCGAGTTCCCGCATTGACAAATAGATTTAAATTTGGCTCTGAACATTACCATTCCTGGATCCATTCGTCTGTGGACGAATTTAAAGTGGCATGTGAGAAATCTGTAGATCTTATCACGATGGTTGTGCCACATTGTTATGTGACTTGGACACCCATGATTGTTGCCTAGTTACCACTGCAGTACATAAATTTGCACCTAGCACTACCAGGTCTGAATCCGTCCTTTCGTCTGTGGTCGACTTTAACCATGGTGTTGAGAAATCGGCAGATGCTATCACAGTGGCTGTGCCTCATTGTTATGTCGCTAACATGCCTCCATCTTGCCTAGATGTCGAGTCCATGATGCTACGATACATACATTTTGCTCCTTGGACTACAAATCATTTGTGGTAACATGTTAGCCTTGAGAAATCCACAGATGCTATCACAGTGGTTGCGCCCCATTGTTATGTATGTTGGCTACAAATGATTGTTGCCAAGCTTCCTAGTTCCTTCTATACATACATTTTTCTCCCTACGCTACAAGTCCTGATTCCATCATTTGATCTGTGTTAGATGCTAAAGTTGGTTATCACTTGTGGGAAATCTTTGATTTGAAATGTTATCACAATTGTTATGCCCCATTTCTATGTACCTCGTCTACATATGCTTGTTGTCTAGTTCCAAGTCCAAACTGCGGTGCATAAATAATGCTAGTCCTAGCACCACCAAACAATGTCCATCCTTTTGTTCCTAAATGATGTCAAATGCGGTTGTGAGAAATCTATAGACGTTATCACTAGGACTGGGCCCCATTGTTACGTAACTTTTCCCCAGTTGTCGAGGTCCCACTGCGATAGATAAATCATTGACATGCCCATTTCTGAATTCGTCTTTTAGTTCCTGAATGATTACAACTACGTTGCTGAGAAATCTATAAACGTTATCACTGTGCCTGTACCCCGTTGTTACGTAACGTTTTTTCTTGCTTTCGAGGTCGCGAGAACGATGTATGAATAATGCTACTTACACAACCAGTCCCAAAATCATCCTTTTGTTCCTAAACAATGTTAAGTACGGTGCTGAGAAATCTATCACTATGACTGTACCCCATTGTTGATTGTCTTTTCCATTGCTTTCGAGGTCCTGATGCGATACATAATAAAATACACAAAGAGTGCTACTTACACAACCAGTCCCGAAATCATCCTTTTGTTCCTAAACAAATGTTAAGTACCTCGCTGAGAAATCTATAGCCGTTATCACTATAACCGTACCCCATTGTTACGTAACTTTATCGTTGCTTTTGAGGTCGCGATGCGATACATAAATAATGCTACTTACACTAGCAATGAAATGATTAAATCTATAGAGAAATCTATAGACGTTATCACTATAACTGTACCCCGATGTTACGTAACCTTTTCCTTGCTGCCGATTCATAGATAATACTATTTACACTACCAGGCCCGAATCCATACTTTTGTTCCTAAACGATGTTAAGTACGGTGTGAGAAATCTATAGCCGTTATCACTATAACTGTGCCCCATTGTTACTTTACTTTTTCGTTACTTTCGAGTTCGCGAAAAAGATGCATAAATAATGCTACTTACACTGGCACCAAATCCATAGAGAAATCTATCACTATTTGTGTGCCCCCTTGTTACTTAACCTTTTCCTTGCTGCGGATTCATAAACAATGTTAAGTACGGTGCTGAGAAATCTATAGACGTTATCACTATAACTGTGCCCCCATACCATTGTTACGCAAGCTTTTCCTTGCTGCGAATGCATAAATAATGCTCCCTCCTTACACCACCGGTCTTGGATCCGTTTGTGGAAGATGACACTGCCGTGGTAAGAAATCGATAGATGTTATCACTATAACTCGCACCTTTACACACCCACACCTTAATTCACATTCTGTCCGCGCCTTAAGTACCACCTCAGCACGATCTGAAAACAGCGTGACTGTCCGCAAAAGCACCCTGACAGCAAAATAGATACGCTGATAGCATACATTTCTGCTTTAGCTACAAAAAGATCTCTACCCCATACAGTACGTGAATGTTTTGCCCACAACGTTTTTGCAAAAACGGCTTCGAAGCAGGACAATGCAAAGATGCACATATTTGCATATCAAGTTCTGCGTCTGTAGTCTAAGGAAACCCCTGTACCCCACGCAATATGGATATGTATCTTTCACAGTGGCAATGTCAAAACGCTCCGAAAAGACAAAACTCAAAATATGAATCACAAATTCAACATGCAATCTACAAAGTTACGGTCCGAACCAAACCCTTGGCAAGTATCAATCTTCACCCTGTGACATCCTCGCTTACCAAGAGTCAATTACGGTATTTTCAGGACTAGAACCTGCTGACATCTTGTTAGTAGAGGCCTTAACCTTTAAAGTGTGAAAATATATCGCAGATGTCGAGTGTAATTTAAAGTTTTACAATCACATACACCCCAGGACACGAGCCTAAGTCAGAGTGAATTATTGTATTGTCTAAAATAGAACTTTTCTGTACACATCTTCTTCGTGAAGGCCTTAACCTTCAAACTATGTAAATTTACCGCGCAAGCGAGGTGTAATTTAAAGTTTTACAATCACATACGCCCCAGGACACGAGCCTTAGCAAGAGTGAATTATTGTATTGTCTGAAATAGAACCTTTCTGTTCACACCTTGTTAGTGAAGGCCTTAACCTTCAAACTATGTAGATTTACTGCGCAAGCGAGGTGTAATTTAAAGGATCACAATCACATACAAGCCCAGGACGAGAGCGTGACTCAGAGAGTGAATTATGGCGCCATCAACTTCAAAGCAAACTCTGACTTAGGCAATCACCAAGCACATCCGGGATTAGGGCGGAGGAAGGCGTTATTGCGCCACCCGAAATGACCAATTTGACCGGAGCTGACCGGAGGGCATGCTACAGACTTTCCACTAGTTTGGATTCGCTTCCAGTTGTCGGACATTATATGCAGAGTAAAGCCATTAGCGGTGTCCCGGGCCCGGACATGGACCATTACAAGGCCCATATCGACGCGAGATGGCGGGCCATATGGGCAGTTAAGATCCCGGGGCACGTTTCTTG
The DNA here is from genome assembly GCF_035083965.1 of Branchiostoma lanceolatum. Classification (NCBI taxonomy): domain Eukaryota; kingdom Metazoa; phylum Chordata; class Leptocardii; order Amphioxiformes; family Branchiostomatidae; genus Branchiostoma; species Branchiostoma lanceolatum. The sequence continues at coordinate 4,471,524 of NC_089722.1, read as the reverse complement.
GGCGCCCATAGTAGACGACGATTGCGCTGCGACCTCTCTGCGACCTCAATTATATTTAAGAAGCCAGTGACTTCATAATTGAAATGTCATACCAAATGTTAAAGTATGAGTGAAAAAATACAACAAAACACACAAATCATAAAAACATTTGTTTCTTGTGTATGAAGTTTGTTGAGCGCTTCGTCAAATAGCTCGGTTGCAGCAAGGTCGCCACCCTAATGGAATGGGGACATTAGTGGTGTCCCGGTTCCGCACATTGCCCATTATAGGGGCCATATCAACGGGCCAGATAGCGGGCCATACGGGTAGATAAGGTCGTGTGGCACGTATCGTAATGGTGGGCAGAACATTGACAATGTCTGGTCGCAAGTCTCTCATTTCTGGAAGTGGTTAGAAGCGTCAGAGTGAATATTTGGTCGGAAATGGATATTGAGAAGTTTTCAACGATTCAGGCTAGAAGTAGTAGGGAGAAATGTTGCTGAAATAACCTCCATTTAATGTTTCATGACAAAACGCCGTAACGGCATCCTTGTTCATATAAGTTCCAGGACGTTAAAGAGATTGCAGTGATGTTAGTTTTAAAAGACTCTAATTCTTGAACCATCAAAAGTATTGCAGGAGTAGTATCAAGTCTTTTCACTTCGTTGTTATTTTCATTTCTATAATATTTTGCCAGAATTGCGATTGTCCATTCAGTGGATCACTGCTTTACAGTGGGGCCAAGGGTACAACTGGAAGGAAGAGATGCAGCCAGCAAAACCTTGTCCAGATAACTCCCATCCAGTTGAACTGAGTTTCTGCAATGCCTGTTTTACAGTCTCTAACCTCAGATAGATCGACCCTCCTTTGCACGCCCGAAGCCATATCAAATTCGCTTTGAAATTATTCCATCAAGAAACATGGAAGGGTTCCAAAACCGATCCCGACATCTCGCCTTATCTTTACACCACGACTCCCAACAACATCCATACCGTATTCCGAAAACATCCATACCATTTCATTTCCCTTTGCATTCTTAGCTTACAAACTGACCCCATACAGTCGCCTTTGGCCTAGGTTGTCGACGATGTTACAAAGGCTATGTATCGTATAGCGATGGCGGATTGCGGGATCAGTCGCTGCATTTGGCATCTTCACTTACCCTTGCAAAGGTCTATCCCCTACAGGTGACCGAAATGGCTGGAGGTTAGCGCGAGCGAAAGTCGATTTTCGGTAAGGTCAGTCTTCACAGCGTCCATATCATTGCTAAAAATCGGAATCCGTGAGGTCCCCGTGGCGAGAGGCCAGAGGTCTATCTTTTCAGCGCGCTTCGAACCCATAAATCATCCTAATGTCACCTGCAGAGAAGAAGAAGAGACGTCGCCGGCAGATCGATGGATGTCTCCTCGCTCTTTTCCGTTAGCTGCAAAGCTAGGAAAGACGTTCAGCACGCATACATCGATATTTTGTTGAGCATCACATATCGTGAGCTCAAGTGACAATGGTCCAGTTTTGTGTATTGTTCATTTGCAAATTAAGATAACATAATTTAGCAACAGCCTTAAAAAAAGAACATGCCTGAGAGATCAAAAAGTCTTAAAGGTTTTCGTGGTTCTTTCCCTGAAGTGAGAATGTACGTTATAATCATAACAATTTTTTGTTGATTGTAACAGACATACTTAAGCAAAGAAAATCAAATAATGTGAAACGAGAAACAATCGTTAAAGCTATACAATTTATTATAACAATCAAGGTACTAGCTAACCTATGATAAACAACATCAAATGGAAAATCAATTAAGTAGAAGTTTGTAAAGGATGAGTCCTTAATCATCAGTACAAAGAAGACTAAAAAATGTCAAAGAATGAATACAACGAAATCTTGGCATCAGTATTCCCGCGCCGCACCAAAAGTCTCACATACACGTACACCAGTGTCCTTGCTTGAGGACGTAGATTATAGAGGGAACGTAACGAGTGACGTCGGAATTGCTTAGCAACCAAAGAGTTGGAGGGGACTTCGGTCTACAGATCACCTATCAGGCAGTCCTCGCTGATAGATCGAGAAAAAGATATCTTTACGTAGAGTGCAACTAAAACCCTTTACGCAATCTAATCCGAGGGGAATGGAACGTAACTCGTGACGTCATATTTGCTAAGCAACCAGAGAGATATGGAAGGTACTACAATCTTCAGATTACCTCATCAGTACATAAATACCAAAGGATATATATGCCAAACCTTGGCATATGCAACCTTGTTTGAGAGACCTCATCTAAGAGGGAACGTAACTCGTGACGTCATAATTGCTAAGCAACCAGAGGGAGATGGAAGGTGTTTCGGTCTACAGATCATCTCATCAGAGGCGAAGGAGAACATGAATTATAAAGCAAAAGAGATGAGATAGATGGTGCTTTGTTTTCTGTAGATCACCTCATCAGAGGCGGAAGAGAACGTAAAGCGTGGCATCACATGTGCTAAGCAACCAGGTATGAAAGATGCTTCGGTCTGCATGTCACTTCATCAGTACAAAGTAGAACAAATAAATACCAAAGGATGAATAGGCGCAAACCATGGCAACTGCAACCTTTCTTGAGGCACCTCATCTAAGAGTGAACAAGGAACGAAACGGGCGACGTCATATTTGCTTAGCAACCAGAGGGAGATGGAAGATGTGTCCGTCTGTAGAAAACCTCCTCAGAGGTGGAAGAAAACATGAAGCGCGTCATCGTATTTGCTAGGCAACCAGAGATGGAAGATGCTTCGGTCTGCAGATCATCTCATCAGAGGTGGAAGAGAACTTAAAGCGCGTCATAATATTTGCTAAGCAACCAGGGATGAAAAGACTGTGCTTCGGTCTGCAGCATATCACCTCATCAGGCAGTCCGCGCTGATAGATCGGTGTCCGGCGGCGCAGACAGACTTGTCCGCATCCCTGGCGACAGAGGAACGCACAAGGACGTTCCCAGACGCGGTGATGGAGTGAGGACGTCTACAGCGGGTAACCTCGGAGGAATGAGTCACTTTTTATAATGCTTTTCCTTACAAGTACTGCCTTGTGGACGGTAAAGGCCGATCGGTCATGACAGGGTGATTTGGCACGGACTAACATACTAATATGTAGAAGCTGGTGTGGATGGACTGAACCTGCATAACAACTAAGCGTTTTCAAAATCCTTCTAAACTGATATGGAACGCTGTGGAAACAATATCTTAGAAATAAAACATGTCTTGCCTAAGATATTCTCACTCACTCACTCACTCACTCACTCACTCACTCACTCACTCACTCACTCCGTCGAGTTTGCTCAAAGGCATCTCGTGACCAGTTGTTACGATATTATAAGCTCCCCAAAGTCATTCTTAATCACTTTCTCAAATAAAACCAAAATAGAAATAATTTTTTTCTCCTACAGTCACGCGGAATTTTCACCTGAAAATGATTGGAGTACATGCAGTTTGTACTGTTTAGTACAAACCTGGGGTGTTACGCTTTGACACGGTTTACCAGGTATGCAATACAAACAGACACGTACCTTGTCCTAAATATTCTCAAAAGTTCACCAACAAAAGACCCCAAGTAATTGTATTTCGTTTTGACCAATGATATCAGTAAAGCAACCCTTTGTCTGCTACTGCTAGCCATAAATAAATAAAAAAATAAATACATTTCACCTCAGAGTCAATCCGCAGTACAAAATCTCACCGCAGCTTGCAGAACTCTACTGCTCCAAAACAATCTCATTTCCCGCGAGCTTGGAGGCAAATCCCGCAGCTCCTTCTCCTGCTCAACTTCCTTGTATAGCCCCGTCTATGGCTGACTCACTCGTGATGCAAATACGCGCCGACATGTTGCAGGATGAAATGGTTTATGGTTCAGTTGCCATACATAAGCCGATTACAGAAAGCAGTATACTTATACTTTTCTTTATAAAAAAGCAAGTGGAGTTTGCATATTAATGTCTGAGTAGATAACAGTTTGTCAAAAGCTCCTAAAAGAGGTTTAAAGTAGTTTTTCTCAATAATAGTAATGCAGCAACCCTTCTTACCACAACCTTGACCTTTACATCAGTCTTTCAAGTCAACTCACAGTACATAATGACCCCACAGTTTGCGGTTACAGCTCCGAAACAATCTCATTTCCGCCTTGGTTAGAGGAAAACTGTCGCTGCTCCCATCCCCTTTCAGCCTGCTTACTCGGCTTTATCCGTGCCTTATTCTCGGATGACGCAGATGCGCGGCAACATGTTAACAAGATCAAAGGATCTGCGGTTCAGTTGCCGCAACACCGCAGAAATCAGCCGTCTTGCCAGATAACTAGATGTAGCAGGATTACGGCGGTGCCCGGATGTCTGTGCCTTCGGCAAAGTCGCCCCGTGTCACTCTAATCACGGAGTTCCTTTCCACGGGATAGAGTCCGTCTCTCAGACGGAAAACGTTTGAAATTCCCCTCTTAACCTCCTGGGGGATTCCTTACCTCGTTGAACCGGCGCGGCCAAGGTGGATGAGGCGCAGCAACAAATAGTGTCTTCGAAAGTCTAAGTGACCACGAAGGCCTTGAATAAAGCGCCGAGGGAAATCTCAAGGATAAATTCAAGACGCACAGTAACTCGTGATGAAAGGTCGTCGTCGGAGTCAATGTCTTATTCTGGGTTCTTGAACTAACGTACGTGCAAAAGATTTCAACTGTCGTAGAGACTGTGTGTCTTTGAAATTCCTTCCTTTTGATTAAACATAATTTGTAACTCTAAAAGAGTCTTGGGTTTATCGCTTACGTACGTTTTTAAAGACTTTGCAGGTGCTCATGGCATCTGCCTGGAAGATCTTCATGCCTGTGTAGAGATCGTCTCTCCACAACTAAAATACAATTTCAATCAACA